>NC_064408.1:8530000-8830000 GCF_023375975.1 Astyanax mexicanus
CAGAGAAAGCTGGAGGAGAAACAAGCCAGAAGGGCACAGAGAGAGGTGAGAAAGTACACATATTTTAGTGAATTTAGTGAAGTTTTAGTGCCTATTTCACTCATGCTCATGTAAAGTTTACATGGCAATCTACCGACACAAAACTTAAAACCATTTCCAGGTAATTGTTGGGAGAGTTGGGGTCAGGTGAGGTAGTGGCCCCAGCCTCCCACTCGCCAGTGTTTTGAATCTGTTTATCAATCACTGATGTGGCTTTGATTATCTACTCACCAGTGTCTTCACTCCACTTCCTATACTCCAATCTTTTGCTAGAAAGCCTGAAGAGTATAATTTTACTTGTCAGATTTTTACTGAACTTCTCACCTAACCATCATACTGTCACTGGGATAAAAAATATCATAGTGATTTTCAGCCCAGTGTCAATATTGGAGCCCATATTCACCTTCCGTGTTGAACAGGATTTTTTTTTAATAGAAAGCATTAGCACAAGCATATCTGTAAAATATCACTTAAGTGTTGCAAATCATCGCTGTCCACTAAAAAACAGCAACTTTACGGGAGAGAGATAAAACCTTCTTACCTTTAAATGAAATTCAATGTTTTAAGTTAATTCTGGAGAATTTCTATTTGTTCAGTCATTAATACATTTTGACACAGTGTAAAGGACAGTTTGGGTTTTTAAATGTGTAGTAAACTAAAAATCATCAAAAATGGAGATACTTGTATTTCATTGGACAGCAACGAAATATAAATGATGCAAAACCTGTACATACAAGTTATACAGTAATGTCCCAGTAACACAACTTTCTGATCTCTGTACAAAGTTTCACATCACATAATGTTGCATTGTTCATTATTTGTGCTACCTTTCAACCAATTTGCATGGTTTTAGGTTGATATAAGAATGAACTTAAGAAATCTTGGTTGTCCTGGTAGCATAATAACTTGCATTGTGGTGTGTTCCCTATCACAGGCTGAGCTGGAGGAGCGAGAGGAGAGGAAACGCATGCAGGAGCTGAGGGAGCAGGAGAAGAGAAAAGAGGAGGAGAAGGAGAGACTGCTGGAGCAGAAACAGGTAGCTGCAGAGGACAGTCACTTACTAATATTGGCCACCAGATAGCACCACATGCATATCTGGTTTTGGTTCCTTTGTTTCTGAGTACTGAATATGAATATTTGATGCTGTAGATCACATAGCATCGTAAAAGGAGATGAATAAAATCTTAACGTGAAGATACTTGATTAGTGAAGTGATATTCAGTTCAGAATTTGTAAAATATTTAAGGATGAACAAAACAATAAAGGATTTACATTAATGGATCTGCTTGTTACTGTACACTTTATGCAGTTAATATAAATGTTTTGTTGTTTACAGGCACACTGTTTAATATTGTTGATACCATAATACTCACAATATGTTAATAATTTATCATGATGTTAATGACAAATCATCATATAACTCATCACTAAAGGCAAAATCTCTAGTTTATTATTAAATGCTCATTGAACAAAAGTAATTTAGCCTTACATTATAAGAAAAGCTAACACTTTATTCATCTATTAGTAGTAGTAGTCTTAGCATTAGATTGTTCCAACAGCTTACAAATAAAATTAAACTATAAGGTAATTAACTAATTGATTGGTTTATACACACATGTGAAGTTTGTGCTGATATGTGTTACAATTGAGTGTACACAGCAGCAAAGTGCAGTAGAGTATATAGCATGTAGAATGAAATGCAGTACAGAAGTGTGTGTAAAAGAGCATAACTTGTGTAAATAAAGCTGAAGTATTTTAATATGAATAATGAATGCACAGATGATGCTACATGGATGGATGAATTAACATATATTAAAGTCCAGAGATGGACAGTTTTTACAGCCCTGACACTAGACTTCAACATTTTCTGTGGGTGCAAGGTTTGGCCTCATCTTAACACCTTTATTTCTGTTACAGGAAGAGGAGTTGCGGCGTGCGAAAGAAGAGCAAGAGAGGAAAGAGGAGGAGGAGTACCAGAAACTCAAAGAGGCTTTTGTTATCGAAGAGCAGGGAGAGGCTGACGAGCTCAGTGAACAGGAGGTGCTGCTTTTATTATCTATTTCAGCTTTAAATAGATTGTAAATGCATATTAGCCAAGCCACGCTTGGGGTTTGAAACTACAAGCTTATTGTAGCTAAGCTTATAGCCCACCAACCAGAAAATGTGTAAATGATCACTCACACCCTTCAGACATCTGTGGTTTTCTATAAACATGGGCTAAAGTGTTTTGCATGCATGGTTTGAACACAGTTTGTTATGAGTTCAGTACAATGACTGACAAAAACAAATGAAAATGTAACATTTATAAGACTAGGTTTGTTTGTTTCATTGTTCATTTCAGACATAGATCAGCTTAAACTGAGCTTAAAAAGTGCCTCAACCAAAATGAAAAATCTAGTTTTGGGTGGAACTTGAATCTATGAAATGTGTTTCTGCCTTAAGTTCCTCTTTGCAGATGATTATAATATATGTACTAAGGCTATGGGTTCTCTATAAGCTTGTGTGCACTGAACCATGACAGTATTATCATGTATTTAAATTTTATGGTAATTGTATTGCTGTATTGTATTATAAACTATTTTTAAAGAATGTTTTGGAGAATCAACGGCAGATGGAGAGAAACAGATAATTGTTTACTTTTTTATTTTTCCATGTTTGTCCAGTTTTAATGATTTCTCCTCTTTACTATTATTTCTTTCTAGTCTCGGAACTTGCTTCAGGAGTTTATCCAGTATGTTAAGGTATGGAGATGTTTTATGTCCCCTAACCTGATTAAATATGTCCATACTGTACCCAAACTACTTTCTCCAAAACGAGAAATCCTTGTTTCTAACTTTTCTAATGAGTTATTTGGAGAATATTATTTGGAGAAATTATTTATAATGATGTGTTATGGACCTGAAAACACTGCACAGTACTGTATGTGACTTTTTACACCACTTATTTTCACAGGACTCCAAGGTGGTGTTACTAGAAGACTTGGCATCGCATTTTGGAATGCGCACACAGGTAAAAAAAAAAAAAAAAGGCTTTTTCCCTTCATTAAATGTAAAAAAAAAAAAAAAAACTAAGAAAGCATTTTTTTTTTATCTTTTGTAGGATGCTATTGCCAGACTACAGGACTTGATAGCAGATGGTTCACTTACAGGTATTTTACCTACCACAGCATGATGAGTATTGTTGAAGCATATTAAGTAGATTAAAAATAAATTAAATATATTTAAAATTTCATATACAAATAAAATAATCATTTATGTGCTTATTACAATTTACATGTTTGCATTTCTGTTTATAGATATAAACATAGCAAAAAAAGCACATAAGCCTGTCCGTTAGAGATTACTTAACAGTTTGACATGGTGTAATGAGATGCAGTTTACACATAACAACACTGTGTCCACATGGTTGTAGAAACCTGCCAGGTTCTTTTGAAATCAAGGCTTTTAAAAGGGGAGTTTGAGCCTCTTTGCAGCAGTAACTGCAGCAGAAGGCTTTACACTATATGTTGGAACATTGTTGTACATAGAATTTGATTGCATTTAGACACAAAAACATTTGTAGTGCAGTTTATTAATAAGGACTACACAGTATTGGGGGAAAAACTGACATTGTGATTATTGTTTTGTTCTGATATATATTGCAGTATTAACAAATACAGAAATGTTTACCAGATTTCACCAAAACCCACTGATCCAATATCTCATGTTATTTGGTGATAAAGCAATCTGTTAGTCCAAGATTGAAGTAAAATAACTTCTATTGGGCAGTCATAATCTTCTTCTGGTTGATATGTTGTGAAAAATGGGAAGAGTGCAAGCTGCAAGTTGGAGCATGATGTGTTTGCTTAAACTTGCCTCATGCATGTACTCAGATATGTCTACATGTTGCAGTAACTGCTGAAACTATATATTATGTAGCAGCTGTTGCACATGTGCATCTTCTCAATAGCATGCATGTAAATGCATGTATCAGAAGTGGCTGAATGCTTTAATTTAAAGTATATTGAACATTGTAGCTCGAGTCAACAGGCAAACTTAGATTAAATCTTTTAGGAGCTATGTTTAAAGAAAGTTAATATACATTTAATTTTCTGACTTTTCTCTTGGTTATTCTCCCTTCAGGCGTGATCGATGACAGGGGAAAGTTTATCTTTATCACTGTGGAGGAGATGAATTCAGTGGCTCAGTTCATCAAACAGAGGGGAAGAGTTTCCATTTCAGAGCTCGTCCAGGCCAGCAACACCCTCATTAACCTGAAGCCTGCGATTCAGAACACAGCCTGAATATTATCTTCTATTCCAGGTTCTGACACATGCCAATGGACATTCTTGAATCACTAAACAGCCCATCCGGATGCATATCATACATGTTATGACTTATTTTTTTAAAAGTAAGTGTAAATAAATGGAGCCTGAACTATGTTTGTGTGCTTTAATCCACAGTTCTTTAGTCTTCATATGTCTATTTTTGGTGACCCTGTTGCCTATTCCAGACTCAGCTTTCTGTTTTGGCAGACAGAACACTGAGTGTAAAGGATAAAGGGAGCCTGAGATACACTGGGTGGGCAAAAGTGTTGGGCCATCGTCTCTTCTGTCCTTGGAGGGCTTTATACTAAATTATGGAGGTCTCCAACTCATCTCAAAAGTACTGGATGGAGCCCTATCACTTAAAATAACACAGTTTCCCTATCCACAGCTCAATGTTCTCTAACCCATAGAAATGCATTAAGTATAGTACCAATAAAACGATTTGGACATGTGGTATAATGTACGTTGGTGTGATTTAGTTAACGGTTTGTCGGCACTGAGAGGAGTGTGTAGGCCTGACCCGATCACTGGTGATGCGCCATACCATGTGCTTCTAATCTGACTGTAAATCTGTTTTTCCTGTTCCTCTTTGCTTTAGACGCAACTTGAAAAACACAGCTAAATACATTGAGGAAAGCTAATCTACTGAATCATTGCAGTGATGCAGCTATTGGGAGGGTAGGAGGGACAGTTATACAGAGCCTTGGGGTGTGGCAGAGGGCATGTACAGGACAGCTCTGTTTATGTGATGCTTATTTATTAACATAATGCAGCTCATTATTAAGTTATCTTATTTATACAGTGCCTTGCAAAAGTATTTGACCCTCTTGAACTTTTCAACCTTTTGCCACATTTCAGGCTTCAAACATAAAGATATGAAATTGTAATTTTTTGTAAAGAATCAACAACAAGTGGGTCGAAATTTATTGGATATTTTAAATGGCCAAGTTAAAGTCCAGACCTGAATCTAATCTAGAATCTGTAGAAAGAGCTGAAAACTGCTGTTCGCATACGCTCTCCATCCAACCTCACTAAGCTCGAGCTGTTTTGCAAGGAAGAATGTGCAAAACTGATAGAGACATACCCCAAGCGACTTGCAGCTGTAATCGCAGCAAAAGGGGGCGTTACAAAGTATTAACGCAAAGGGGGCCGAATAATATTGCACACCCCATTTTCCAGTTTTTTTATTTCTAAATAAAAGTTTAAAATATCCAATAAATTTCTTTCCACTTCACGACTGTGTCCCACTTGTTGTTGATTCTTCACAAAAAAATGACAATTTCATATCTTTATGTTTAAAGCCTGAAATTTGGCAAAGTGTTGAAAAGTTTAAGGGGGCCGAATACTTTTTGCAAGGCACTGTAGCAACATATACAAAATTGTTTACAATTTATAGCACATTACTTATATAACTTCTAAAGAGAAAAAAGGTCAGGAAGTTTCATTACGTTTAATGTTCTTTGCGACTGCACTTGAGAAAACTTTCAAAGTTCTTGAAATTTTTCGGATTTCTTATCTTAAAGTATTTTTTTTCCTTACTTAGTTGAGTTGTTCTTGCCATATTATGGATTAGAACATTACTCAAGTATTCACTCAAATGTTCACTGTATACCAACTCTAGCTCTCTAAGAGGACACTTTTTTTTGTTTGTTTCACAAATTGGGTATCAGATGAAATTGCCCCCTAGGTGTGAGTGTGTAAGTGAATATGTTTGTGTGTCTGTCAGTGTCCCTCTGCCCTGTAATGGAGTGGCGGGCCTGTCCAGGGTGTATACTGGCTTCCGCTCAATGCTGGCTGGAATAGAGTCCAGCCCCCAATCCGCGACCAGGATGAATAAAGCGGGTATTGACAATGGATGGATTTCTAATTTTCTGCCAATTTATCTGGCCAATTATTTCACCAATTGAGCTGTATATCCCCCATCACTGGTGATGCCACATCACAAGGAGGGTGAAGACTAGCACATGCTTCCTTCGACACGTTTTAAGTCAGACTTCGCCTCTTTTCGAACTGCGGCTGATGCAGCATTGCCGAGTAGCATCACTGCGTGCTCAGAGGAAAGCGCAGCGACTCGCTTCCGATACATCAGCTCACAGAAGCCTTGTGCTGATCGACATCACCCTAGGAGTGATAAGGGGAAAAAGCATAATTTACCCTCCCAGAGAAATCAAGGCCAATTGTAAGAAATAATTTAACAAGTAATTAACTCTTGACTAGTTCAGCACAGCTGTTAACTGAAAGCCTGAATTCCTGGTGACTCTACCTCATAAGCTAACTGAGAAAATCCAGCCAAAATGTCCAAAAAGCTGTCCTCTAAGCAAGAGGTGCTACTTTGAAAAATCGAAAATATAAAACATATTCTGGTTTGTTAAACATTTTTGTTCACTAACTAATTCCAGATTTTTTTCTTCATAGTTTGGATGAGTTTAGTATTAATATTCGCCACAGAACATTAAAATCATGAATAAAACACTGAACATGAGAGTCCCGTGTAGTTACAGATGGAGCCCACACGGGGCGCTGCTCGTCCAAACAGCTGAGCGTTACCAGTGTATGTAGTGAACACAGTATCCTAGGACGGTAACTATGCTAGCTAACTGAATGTGCTTAGCTCGTGTTTTATTACAGTTTCGTTAGGAACTCGGCTCATGGTTTATTTTCCTTTTTATCGTCTTATTTTTCCTGAAGTGTGGGCGGTTGTTGACTGAATTAGAGCCGCCGATCAGCTGACCGGGCACTACCTCACTGTAATAACAGCGATGCGGATTATTCATTACTGAAGCTGACAGTGAGCATAGTCTCATTTCCTACCGTAATGAGGCCGAAAAGAAGCTGTTTTTGACTCAAAAACTGTGCAGGTGAGATCTAACCTACTTAAACTAGTTAATCTAGCTAAAATAACCAGTCGTGATAACCTAACTAGGGTTACAGTCCCTGTATTGTTTCACTCTTGGTGTGGTCACATGGTTCACGTTTGTTGGGATTGTCTTTATGCTGCAGGTTTTAATGCTAGCGTTAATAATTTATACTACTTGTATATAAACCATTCTTAGCTTAACAGCTGTTGTAAAACGATATTCTAGTCTATTACAACCTCAAAGCATGTCTTAATCATCTTCTCTTCCAGGAAACACGAACAGGACAGGCTGCATCCCAAATAGCTCCCAGCTCCCTACATAGACAACTAGGTAGTTAACTAGTTAGGTTGTAACTAAAGCTCCTACTGTCTACATTTGTTTTCAAAATTAATTTTTAGACAAAATAATCATAAGAAAAATAGTGCCAGTCAAAAGTCTCTTCTCATTCAACATGTTTTTTTTTTTTCATTTTGTATTTTAAAGAGCCACTAAACCCTAAACCATATTTTTGTATATATGTGTTCCTTTGAAGTACTGAAACATAACGTCCTGCTTAAATGTTTTTATAAACATTTTCTAACTTTTTATTGTGGTAATTTCTGCCTCTGCAGTGGAATTTTGGGTGTAAAACATATTTTCTGCCCTCACAGTTTAAATTTCAGGACAAATGAAAAATAATAATTTACTTGATTTTCCATTTTTCTATTTTATAACAAAGTTATTAAAAATTACTTACATTTTCTTTAGGTCCTTCACATTGGGATGTCTTAGAAATTGTGAGGCCAGTTCTGACTTTATACCCTCTTTGGGAATTTGCTATTAATTTACTTTTAAATCAATTGTTTTTTGTTTTGTTTTATTGTTTATATTCCTAAAGTGGTATCTGCTTGTCAGGCCATTGTTGTAAACAAAGAACTTTTTCTTAGTGACTTGCATGGTTAAATTAAAAATTAAATAAAACATGTTGGGTCGTTGAGCAAGGCTTTTTGCTTCAGTTAAGTATGGAGACAATATGAGAAATATAGGTGAAATTAATATTATTAATTGTTGAACATGTAGCAGTAATTGTTTCCAGTTCCTTTAAAAATAAAACAGTGTGAAGGTTGTGATGTCACTGATGTTAAAGGTTACATTCCTAAAGGAACGGGGTTATCCCAGGATGACAGGTAGGTCAGGGAATTCTTGGACATGATTAAATAACTTGATATTTGTATGAAAATAACTAAATGAATAATTTATATGGCCAAATTATAAAAAAATCTGAAAAATAAGAAAATATCACAAAATCCACCACCCTGCATCAAACAAACTGTATGAATTGTACAAGAAGTACTTAAAAATAAAAGTTAACACTCCTCTGTATTTGTAATAATGTGAGCATTCAGAATAAATCTTGAAAAATTAATTGTTACACAGTGTTTATGTAAAATTTGATAATTACATTGATATTGACCCCACAAGAATCTTACATAGTTCTAAAATAAAGCAGAAAGTGCACTGGAAGAGATTATGGTAAGGTTTCATGGACAGGGATTTGATCTTAGTCATAGACTATATTTTCTATAAGTATATATAATGTTAATGTCCGATACTTTAGAGGAAGCTTGTATAATTTTACCTATAAAATGAATCTGAGTCTGAGTTGAGTACAAAAGCGCTTTGACCAGAGAACACAAAATACAAAATACGACTTAAGATGAAACAAATGAATTCCACACTGGTTATTGCTGGATAATAAATATAGCAAAACTTGCAGCAAAACTTGCAGCATATTAAGATTCAAATCTACTTGTTTAATCACTGTGCTGAACTTTTGCAGTCTGGGCCTCCACCTTCCCCCACCATGACCCTGAGTTTGTCCCCTGCCGCCGTGTGCCAGTGCTTCACCCTGGTGACCCTCTGCACGTCCATCGCCGATCCCAACTGGATTAATGTGAAGAACGGCACGGACGACAGCAAACAGCTCATTTATGGAGTGGCGTTCACACTGCACGCTGCACAGAACCTCACAAACACCGGTAGGAACTTAGCTTAGCGCATTTTTGTAAGTGTGAGTGTGAGAACTTCTAGATGTGTACAGTAGATGTAGGGCATTTGACGTCAAATTCCTGATGATCAGAGGCCAGTTATGCTCTCTGGGGGTCTGGGCCATAAATAACTCTGGGTTCACCAGGGATCAAACTTGCTTGCCATGCATTTTTTGTTATTATTGTGGTTGTAGGTCCTCTGGGTGGAGTGAATGGATGGGGTATGTGGCTGCTCTACACCCTGGCTGCAGTCTGTTATGGTGCTGTGCTGCTCTCTAGCTCCTCCTTCCTCGCAGACTTCCTGGGTGCTGGGTTCACCCATTCTAGACTGGTGGCCTTGCTCCATTTTTCCACAGGTAACCCTCTTCTTTACACAACCCAAATGAACCACAGAATGCATTTATTCTGAGTATTTAAGTTGTTGTTTGATGTATTAATGGTAATGATCAGATTTTGGTTGGGGTAAAATGCCCTGATGCAGTTTTAAAACATGTTAGATTTATTGTTATTGTAATGTGGGCATGTGAAATAAATTGACGTGCTTTGCTTTTATTGGCTGGTGTATGTCACCATGATAGCTCACATTAGCCATTGTGGTATAGCATATGGTTATAGCTCTATTATAATAGGACTATTGTAATTATCTTTTGTAGATATTTCCCAGTTTGTCTGGAGATTGTTGTTGTTGTTATCTCTGTGTCCTCTCAGTGTTCTGTCATCACAGTGTGCAGTTAAATAGCTAAAGCAATTAGTTGTAGTAAGGTCAGGATTTGAATAGCTTTTAGCCTAGAACTTGCTTACCACTGGCACAGCAATAGTACAGCAATGACATATCTGTCCCTGTGCTCTAGTGGTTCATCTGGTCAGCTATAAGATAAATGTTTTTATTCATCACTTCTGACTAACTTTAGCTATTTATTTATACGTCTATTTAATTAACTTATTTAATTGAATTTATTTAATTTATAATTATGTATAAATGAATGTTAGGGAGATTAAACAATTTGTAAAACTAATTATTTTTATGTTTGACTGATGGTTTTCTCACTAAAGTTTATTGATGGTAACATGCCTCTGCATTGTCTGTTCTTAAAGTCAGTTAGGAACACTGAACACTGGCAGTTAGGCTGTTTTATAACCGGTCTTTTGTGTCTTCCTCACTCTCTGTCCAGCGTTGCTGTGTATGGTGATCGTAGGAGTCTGTGGTGCATGCCTGTATGTGATCCAGCAGAATTTGCAGAAGGGCAAACTGGCCTGGTTCTGGGGCCAGACTGTACACACAGCCCAGGCCAGCGAACTTCATGCTTCACCTGGTGAAAGCCTTTATATCGAGATACTGGGCCTTTTCTTCTCCATCCTGGCTTTGGTCTTCAGCATCAAATGCCCTTCACAGGCAGTCACTTCCAGCCAGTTCCTCGATGTAGACTCCGACGATGAAGAGAGGCAGCCTTTAACTGGGGCAGTGGGACTGGACAGAGAAGATTGGGTAGCAGGAGAGGAGTCCAATAGCTAATAGTCTATTTGATCAATGAGCTTTTTACATTGTTGCCGTTGTATCTTCATAACGGTGAAAACGTTCTTAACTTTCTTAGGCATTATATATAAGAGAATAGGTATTCCTTGCTCCTGGGCTCCCCCTACTGTCAGCAAGTGTAATTTACACTTCGAACAACCCCTTAATGTCATGCTTTACACATGCATTTCTGGACAGAATGAGAGATACAGAACCATCACTTAAAACGAAAAAGCATGTGGACTGAGGTGGTGACGTAACATTACAGAATTCTACACTACTAAGACTTAGGTTATACAATGTTATACAGTACTTGCAAGGATTATCTTGCCAGCTTCACCTAAGTTATATAGTGAAGTTAGCAGCATTCTAAGCCCAGAGTAGCAACAATAGAGAAATTCAGAAGTTGTTCATTTTACATTTTAGGTAAGTAGAGCATGAACATGCTCATGAAGCTGCTATTTTAAGCGTAAACTGGTACGTAATGTTGCTTTAAAGTGCATTAATGTACTATGATATTCATAGTGATTTTGGACCATTTATACTTGTCCATCCATCCAGGATGGCAATTTTAAGTTGATTCTTAACAAGAACACTGTGACCTACACACTTAAAAATATAGGTGCTGTACACATCTCTATTCCAAAAAGAGTTATTTGTGGAACCAAAAATGGTTGTTTTGTGCCATCACTCTTTTGTAGCACCTTTATTATTAAGAGTCTATTGCACAAATGAGAAGGAAAAGTGTTTATTTAATTAGAGCCTTTCTGTACTCTTGAAAATAGAGCCCTCTGACCTATACTTGACTTAGATGTGCAGTACTAGGGGAAACAAATAAACTTTTGTAGAGAACAGGTATACAATACTTATGTGTGGATGAGCAGCCTAATTTATGTAGCGGCAAATGTGAACAAAATAGGCTAACCCTAAATTGTTTTAGGTATTTGTCATACTCAAGCTGAGCTTTAATGCAGTTACATGTATGGCAATGCTACCTAAAGGCCTATTCAGATCAAATATGATGTCTTTTTAATTATTTTTTATTTTTTGGATGGAAAAAAACGGGTGCAATTTTTTTTAACCTAGTTTAACTGTTACACCATGTCTGATGCATTTATTGCCTTCTGTACTTTTGTCCACAAGGCTAGAGATTCCACAACTCTTAAAATGTTCACTCTTTTTGTTTCTCTGCTCCCTGTCCACTGCTGCTCTGTTTAATTTCCTCCTCCACATGATTGCTAATTAGCTAAAGTTTGATTGTTTGTGGAACAAAAACAGACTTGGATGCTCCTGAACAAAACGCTTCCAAAAAAAAAATCACTGTAATTTCCCAGTATTGATCAGAATATAAGCGTTCGTGTTCTGATTCGAACATTATCAGCTGATTTGCTTCTGTATTGATGCTTATTTGTTTGATCTTCAAGTATGACAACAGTTCTGATTGGTCAGCTGATTTTAATGCATTCATATACTGCTCTAATAATAAAATAGAGCAGACTCTAAATGAAAGGGTTACACAGTGTCTGACCGCCAGTTTCATACTATTCTGAAAAGCAGAATATACCTTTTTTCGCAGTTAAAAAATGTTAAAAACTCTTTGTGAATAGGCCTTTACACTGGTGCCATTGTTTCAGTCTCTCAGTGTGTGCCACTGTAATCAGGTTTCATTTCAAAATGTATACATTTAGAGGTACATACCCGTCGGTGAATTTTATTATATAGTCACAAAATTCCTAAAGACATTCAGGTTCTTCTTGCAATTACCTTGTTGTAACACTCTTCATGTAAATAACTTTATACCTCTAAAGATATAAATATGGTATAAAATCTTGTTCTATTAGCAGCACTTACAGCACTATCCACCCAGAAGTAAGGTTATTGTGTTATTGTGACATAACTTATGTTATATCCTATTGTATCAGCCTTGGGGCTGCATGCAGAATCAAGCATAAGACCAATTCAGAAACCAAAGAAATGACCAAAAGAGTACAAAAACAGCCCTCTCCTATTTGCAGTAAATTTTGAAACATGAGTATTAAGCTGGTTCCTAACATTAATATTTAACAATGCTTAGTGAGTAAGTGCATCTATCTAAGGGAAGCTAAACTGCACAACGCTCATGGATGATAACACCTACCACGTAAATGTAACAGGCAGGTCTTTGTGCCTTAGTACCTGTAGCAGACTGTTGTTTATAAATATTTGTTTTCCTTTTATGCATAAAAAATATAGATAACATTTTAAAGTGATTTTACTAGCAGTATCTGCACAACATGTGTCTTTGCTACTATGTGTTTTCTTTTGTTTAGTTTAGTGTTTGTGTTTACACCAAAGGTATTAGTCTTATAATGCTCAGTGAAGATATGCTGGACTGCATAAATTAAAATGATGACAAATATTAGGATTTTAGTTGTAAAAAAAGTTGTGGCTCCAAGGTTGCACTTTTCCAGGGAAAACACATTCATGAAGGATTTATCTCTAGAGTTTAAAATGTTCTGATTGAAGGAGAATGTGAAATGCTAGGCTAACTTTGTTAACAATGGATTTAGGCTGTCACACATCTTGTCTCTGTAAATACACACTCAAACCCACTCTAAATTTCTGTTTTTATTTCTATATTTGTTTATTATGGGCTTAATAGGTTTAGAACACTTTGGGTCGGCTTTCCAGGCTTTCCTGGGATTAAACCTAGTCTTATTTATATTTTTCTTTTAAAACAATTTGGACAATCTCCATTCAAAATGCTGTACACTGGGAAAATGGGGATGAGGTGGGGTGGTGATCATGCAACATCCTGACTAACACTATTGGTGCTAAATGCAGTCAAATCCTCACAGCAGTGTATAATAAACTCTTTATTACCATTGATTTCGGAAAAAAACAATGAGTAAATAAAAGTCCCACCACATTTGTTAAAATAGTGTAAATTCTATTGGTTTTAATATTTATAACATATTATTAATGCATTATTACTACTTATTTTTTATTGTAAGTTAATGCGAAAAACCTCAAATACATTGGTGTATTTTTTCCAAGAAGAGATAGGTGACAGTCCAGCTCTGTGTCTCTTAACAGCATTAGCCTAGCATGCTCTATTGTAAAGTGAAGAAGCACAATTCATATATTAGATATGTCTTGGCTAATGGACGGCATTTGTTGCAGGATTGTTCTATTAAACATTGTATTGCTTTGTAGGCAATAGATGGATGTTGCGTGTTTAAAAAGCTCATGATGGTACGGATGCAGTTGGAAAGAATGTAATATAATAATCTCTGCTATGACGAACCAAACCACTGCTGTATATCTGAAACATTGCATTTCTTGTGTTTGTATTTGCTGCATGTTGTCATTGCTGTGTTACAAATTTTTCTGTTTTTCAGAATCATTACTCACCCTCTTTGCTGTGACACACTAAATATTGCTTAACAGTTAATGTTCATTTTACTCCTACAAGAGATAACTAAACTGAGTTGTGGTGTTTACAGATTGTCTGTTGCCATTTTTCCTTTATTAAAATTGAATGAGTATTTTAAGTAGGGTAAAGTGTTAACACTATGCAGTGCACCTCACCTGTGCAGGTAGTCGAGCAATCTGATAGATCCTGATGTCCTGGCTATGAATTAACTTATTTTTGAGATCTATTTATCTGAGAATGTATTATTAATTAACATTATTTTGTGTTTGCAGTAAATCATTCAGTAATAGTTTTTCAGTGTCTGCTATCAATTATTTAGTTTTTAAACAATATTATTTTGTACCTACTGTTAATCAGTCAATCAACTCAGTATCCACTATGCATTATCCAGTAGCCACTATTAGTGATATAATACACACTAGAATTTTTTCAGTTACTACTGTAAATTAAGTATCTGCTTGTAAAGGATTAATTTCTTATGATTATTAAGTATATGCTATCTAATATTATTTTCAGTATTTACTATAGATTGTATAGTATCCAATATGAATCATTTGTATTCAGTATCTACTGTGAGTAATGAAACTAATAAAATTCATATGTCATTCTGATACTATAAAACTAATAAACTTTAATAGCCTCAATGGGCAGGTCTTAACTGCTGTAAAATAAATGGGTGGAGTTAATCTGCTGTATACTAAATGGGCTGGGTTACTGGTATGCAGTAGGCTGAATGGATAAAAGCTTTTTGAACTTGTCAAGTATAAAAATTGTGCATGAAAACTTCATCAGGCCACAGAACATACTTACAGTATTTTAATACAATAGCTCATATTCATGTGTTAAAAGTAAGAAATCTGAAAAAGAAAATGTAAGCACTTAAAATGCAAAAATCACAATTGAATATAAAGCAGTGTCATTGTTTGTTGAATTATTTCAGAAACAGGTATGATCCCTATTCACACCTCACACACAAGATAGCGTACCTGCTTAACAACTGAGATGATAATGAAGCACTTGCTTTCCCTATGGCTCATCCTCTTTCTCCCCACCCTCTGTCATATGACAGCAGCTTGTGCTCCAGTTGGATGGAGACCATCGCTATAGTAACCTTGACAAATTGTTGATGTCACCAGTGAATTTGTGAATGGAGAGAGGAGGAGAGCGAGAAGCCGAACCAGGGATGAACACTGTTCTACATTAATCCTCCACAAAATGAAGAGCCGTGTATGTGTGTGCAGCTTTTGGACAAACATAGTATATATAGAAAAACAGTGTGAAATATACACTGGAGACTGGTGCTGTGCTCGGTCATATGACTAGAGCTATTTTTTGTTCCTCCTCAGCTGATTATTCTTGCTAATAATGGGAGAGAGAGAGAAAGAGAAAGAGACTTTGGCTCAGCCCCTACTGTGGCTGAGTTAACTTAGGTTCCTCTATATTTTGTCCTTGCTTCATCTCTCTAGGGTTGTATTTCTTATTTGTGTTTGTGCATCCAAAAGGGAATATATGAAAAGCTGGTCTACATATTGTCCATTAGTGTCTTCGCTACACTTCCCTTTGCTTTGTGTTTGTAATATTTACACTATAGGACAAGTTTGGAAACAAAAAACAATGGGGTTAGACAATGAAACTGAAACGCCTGTCATTTTAGTGTGGGAGGTTTCATGGCTAAATTGGAGCAGCCTGGTGGCAAATTTTCATTAATTGCACATTGCACCAGTAAGAGCAGAGTGTAAATGTTCAATTAGCAGGGTAAGAGCACAGTTTTGCTTAAAATATTGCAATGCACACAACATTATGGGTGACATACCAGAGTTCAAAAGAGGACAAATTGTTGGTGCACGTCTTGCTGGCGCATCTGTGACCAAGACAGCAAGTCTTTGTGATGCATCAAGAGCCACGGTATCCAGGGTAATGTCAGCATACCACCAAAAAGGACCAACCACATCCAACAGGATTAACTGTGGACGCAAGAGGAAGCTGTCTGTAAGGGATGTTTGGGTGCTAACCCGGATTCATTCCAAAACAAAATTCAAAAAAAAAAAAAAACACTGCTGCCCAAATCATGGCAGAATTAAATGTGCACCTCAACTCTCCTGTTTCCACCAGAACTGTCCGTCACCACAATAAATTATTGTGGTCTAAAATCAGGTGTTTCAGTTTAATTGTCCAACCCCTGTATATAGTTGAAAAGCCAAAAACAAAGTGTGAATCTTTTGTATAAACAGAAGATAAGGTTTTAAATGGTCTTATTCCTGTAAATACACCATTAAAAGCATTTTCTGGCCCAATCAAAATGCTTGAATAATGGCAAATGTTTAAAACATTTGTGAGTAAGTCACAGGCCAGGCCTATGAGGTGGTTCATATCTAGATAATATTGTTAATTTTATGAAACAATGCGCTATTATACGGTCAGTTCAGGTGGTGCCCGAATTCCAAGATACAACATAATTCTGGGCCAAATATGGCCCAATTACAGCTCTTTTCTCAGTGATGGCAATGGCAAATTTAATTGTGGGCCAGCTGCAGCATTCACACATATGCTAACTCATAGCATTTAAACTCTGGGCCACCTGTGGACCATATGCAAGCTACAAAGTGAGATGTTTGTAGCGGTTTTCTATTTTGTCCTATTTTGTTCAACCAGTATGTGGGCCGGATGAAAGTAGTTTTGGCCTGAACTGGGCCATGACTCATTTGCTATCTGGGATGGAATCACTCACACTTGAGTACATATCTAGAAGGCTAATCTGGAGCAGTGTATTGAAAAAGAAACAGAACTTAATCAAAATATCTATCTGTGACCTTGTGTTTGTGTTGCTTTGGTTTAGATGTCAAAGCCTTATCACTTATCGCTTCCGAAAAAAGAAATCTTGGAAATGGTCTTTTTTTAAGAACACATAATAAAGGATGTATGAAGTGTCTTGTTTTTTATTGTCGTTCCTGTGAGGTGAGCATGCTACTGCTGATATTTCAAAGCTGTTTTGATCAAGAACGCAAGTACACAATTAAGAATACAAGAAGCTTCATCTGCCGCCTATTCACATATAAAACTATTTATAATCCCAAAACCCTCTTCTGTTTTTTGGGCCATAAGAATGTCTTTCAGGTTCACAGAAACAATGTAAGGAACTTACCTCTGCTTTTTGCATTCTTTCTTTTTTTTTTTTAAGAAATTGAACACTATACAGAAACCACCTTAAAGGTGGTCTGTACCTACTACTGTACCTATCGCAGTTAAGCATAAATTAACATGTGAAAAACACACAGTTTGAACATCTTATTTGCAGAAATGTGAGAGAGCATTTAAACAACTCATTCTGAAAGGGACTAAAACAGGTAAGAATAGAGCTGGTTAGATCTCTGTATAAAAGAGAGAGATTTTGTGTAATGAACTTCATAAACATGTTTTGTATAGCCCATAGACCTATTGTAACAAATAATAATGTTAATATTAATAATTGTTATTTAAGTGTCTCTTTCTAAACAGTACAAATTTGTGCACAATAAAAAATGCAAGCCACTATTTTAACATCCAAAATATCCTTGGATCCCTTAACCTTCCCTCTTTGTTTATTGTTTTTTTTTAGATTAGCATGGTAGCTTATTTACTACTAAGCTTTCATAAATTAAATAGATTGGTTAGCTAGTATATTTATTAAATATTCACACACATAGGCCCATTGAAACAAGGCAAGTAAACCAATTAATTGCCTAGGGTTCGAGCTGGTCTTCCATTATAAACTTATCCATTAGGATGCCAGAAAATAAATAAGTGAAAAGAAGAGGAAGAAAGGCAAAAAAGGAACTAGGTCTGTTCCAGATTCACTATTTACTGTATGTAATGACAGGACATTGCATTAGCCTAAAATTCTGAACTTCGGTTTTCACCAAGGTGGCATAACTTCCCTACCCATTTTGCTTGGGCCCCCCAAATGCTTTGAAACGGCCAGTGCACACAAGACACACTTTTTTGTCACTTTTTAACGTCCAAATCAACCTTGAATCCCTATACCTCCCCTGCTTTATTTTTTACGTTTTTTTTAGGTAAGCAGGTTAGCATGCTAGTAGCTAACCTAGCTAGCATACTAGCTTTTAATTGCTGCTGAACTGTCATAAAAGAACTAGCTTGGTTACCTAACTAACTAGTATGTTTATTAAATATGTGCACAGAAGATAAAAATTGCCAGTTTATTTATTATGGAAAGAAGCAGCAAATATTGTGATAGGGATAGAGACATATAGGTAGCTGTGTTTGTGTGTAGAATGATGGGTGAGTCTAGTACAGTCTTTGTGTGTGTGTAGAATGGTGGGGGTAGGGAGGGGTGAGTTCCATCTCTATTTGTTAAAGAGTCTGAATGCCTGTTGGAAGAAGCTGTTGCAGAGTCTCGTAGTGAATGCTCTGTGTGTTGAGGAGTCTGACTGCCTGGTGGATGAAGCTGTTGCAGAGTCTGGTAATGGAGGCTCAGATGCAAAGAGTCCATGTGAGGGGTGAGTAAGGTTGTCCAAAAGACTGGTGGCTTTGTGGATGCAGTGTGTGGTGTAGATGTTGGTGATAGAGGAGAGAGACTATAATTATCTTCTCGGCTGTGCTCACTATGTGCTGTGGGGTCTTGCGATCCAAGATGTTGCAGTTCCCAAACCAGACGGTAATGCAGGTGCTCAGGATGCTTTCTACAGTCCCTCTGTAAAACATGGTGAGGATGGGAGGTGGAAGATGTGCTTTCCTCAGTCTCTGCAGGAAGTACTGCTGGGATTTCTTAGTTATGGTGCTGGTGTTGAGGGACCAGGTGAGGTTTCTTTACAATCTGAACACCGAAGAACTAATGTTTTGCGGATGGTGGACACATGGTGCTCTTCTGAAGTCAATAACCATCTCTTTGGTTTTATCCACGTTTAGAGATATGTTACTTGCTGCTGAATTGTCATAAATAAACTAACCTAGATTAGCTAGCTAGTATATGTATCGAAAAGGTGCACACAAGATTCAATAATCTTCATTTTTTCACTTTTTAACATCCTAAAACAACCTTAAATCCCTTAACCTTCCCTGCTTGTTTTTAACTAGATTTTATTTTTTAGGTTAGCATGCTAGGCTGCTGACCTATCGCGCATGCGCAACAATGGGGCATTCACAGAAACGGGGGAAGGGGGCGTGGCTGAGGTGGGTGTGTGTGACACAGCTGACGCGCCCATCTCTCTTTCTCTCTCTCTTTTTGTCTCTCTACATCTCGCTCTACCTATTTTTTCTGTTTTCCCTCTCTCTCCCTCTCTCTGCTGCGAGAAAGAGAGCAATAGAGAAAGAGAGAGAGAGAGAGAGAGAGATCGTACGCGCGCTCACCGCCTGCGCGCTCCCGAGCTCTGCTTTGCTCCGCACCGCACCAAACACACACATACACACACGGAGACACGCGCACACACACACACACGCCGAGCCGCTGCAACCAGTAAGTGCATTTAGCTAAACGACTCATTCCCTTTTTTGTGTTGTTGCCGTATTGTTGTGTATTCACGTGCACGGTGCATGCTTTGATAGGTAGCTAACCTGTCTGTGCGTGTGTATGTGTGCGTGAGCGCGCGCGTACGTGTATGTTGGGGGGGCTTGTATACCTTGTATGGAGAAAGAGGGGTAGGTTAGCTAGCTGATATTGGAAGAGGTGGAGGATGATGTGGAGGTGGTGCAGCAGGGTGCAGAACACCGTGTAAAGCGACGCTTGCACGATTACACGATTGCGCCCCCCCTCCTGTGCCATTGCACGAGAGGCAGAATGGTTTTTGCTTCACCCAAACGCGTTATGTAATGCAAAAAAAAACAAAAAAACATGGGGGAATAACGCTCGAGCGCGGTTGTGCATGCTCCTGCTGCTGCTGATGCTGAGGGTGCATGTAACCTAGTGGTGCACGGTGCATTGGAGCAAGCCTGCCTGCCTGCTCATTTAGATACCTAGCTACCATTGGGTCTCCATCATCATCCATTGTGCTGGATGATGGTGATGCAAGTCACAACGCCAACATTGGGCTTTCCTCTGAGCTTAGAGAATCTCATATCTGACAATGTATGACATGTACCTTTCGACAGCATACCTTAAAACGCACACAATCGTCACGTTACGAGGCCTGTGGATCCTTTGTATGCTTTAGCGTGTGTGTATGCGTGTGTGTGTGCGTGTGTGTGTGGTGTAGTGTAGTGTAGTGTGCTGTGTGACGAGCCAAACGCAGCCCTTATAGCTATAGCTATTCTTAATTTCCATGCGTTTTGGAGGTGCCTGTGCGTATGTCTTTTGGAGAGCATATTTATAGGTGTCTAGGAGGTGTTTTTTGCATTAAGGCCTAAGACCATCATAAGCATCATAACCATTGACACATATGAGGTAGCAGAGTCTATTTATATGTGAGGTCTATGAGGTTTTTGTTCAATAAGGCTAGAGACCATTACAACCATTTTATATATAAGCTAATACAGTCTTAATTTCTTGTGTTTTGGGAGTGCCTGTTGTGCCTTTTGGAGAAGGTGTTTATACATGAAGGCTTGAGCCTATTATAATCATCATAACCATCATAACACATACATTACATATAAGCTAATAAGATCTATTTGTATATGTTTCTGTGGTGGCCTTTGGTAAGCATATATAGTCTAGGCCTGACCATCATAATTATATCAGGATTAAATGTGAGCATATGGGGTCGAGCAGGTGCCTATGCATTAAGACCTGAATAAAGAAGCTCCACAAAAGCAGGCCAAACCACTATAACCCTTGCGTAAAGGCTTATAAGTTCTGTTTATGCTTCTTAGTTTTTGAGAGTATATACATATTATAGGAGGGCTTTTAATGCATTAAAATCTGGGTCCACCATGGCCATTGTACCTGTTATAAATAAGGTATTAGTGAATACTTTTGCCTGGTGGTTTCTGTGGTGGCTTATAGGGTCCTATTGGTGAGCATATACAATCTTATACATTAAGGCATGGATAAAAAAGCTTTACAAAAGCAGGCTATCATAACTTTTATGAACCATTACAAACATGAGCATATGGGGTCGAGCAGCTTCACAAAAGCAGGCTAAACAATCATAACCATTGCATAAAGGCTTATAAGATCTGTTTATGCTCCTTAGTTTTTTCGTGATGGCTTTTGGAGAGTATATAGGAATTAGGAGGTCTTTTAAAGTCTGGGTCTGGCCATTGTAATTGTTACACATAAGGTATTGGGAACTACTTTTGCTTGGTGGTTTCCATGGTGGCTTTAGGGTCCTATTGGTGAGCATATATGGTCTTGTACATAAAGGCATGGATAAAAAAGCTTTACAAAAGCAGGTTATTATAACCATTACAAACCTGTTTTATTCCATACTTTCTGACTTTTGCAGAACTATACTCTATGGTGGTTTCTGTGGTGCCTTTTGAAGAGCATATGGGCTTTAGAAGATGTTTTTAAACCAGACTGTATCAAAGAGTCTATTTTTGCTAAATGGTTTCTGTGGTGTCTTTGGGAGAGCATGCAAGGTGTTTTTGCATTTAAGTTTTGAATGGAGAACCTTAACAAAAAGAGAGTAGACCATCATAAGCAGTGTAAAAAAGATAACAGTCTGTTTTTGTATGTTGGTTTCTTTGGTGGCTATCGAAGTACATGGTGTTTAGGAGGTGATGGCAAAACTTTATAAAAGCAGGCCAGACCATTACAACCTTTAGAACCATTACATAAATGCAAGTAGGGTCTATTATTGCCTTTGGCAGGCTTTTAGCTTCTATAAGGTGTTTATGCATTAAGTGTTAAATGGAGAATCGCCACAAAAGCAGGGTAGACCATCACAACTATCATAACAAACGCATTAATAAGCTGACACTGTCTATTTTAGGGTCTCTGTGTGTTGTTTTTGCAGCACACACACCTTGCTCAGGTGGGTCGAATGCATGTGGTTAAGACGAAACAATGCCGTTATGGATCTAATCTATGAGTGCATGGATCTACCGCAGGAGCAACATCATCATCACAATGTCCCATTATCTGGAGGAGGGAATTATAGAGACGTGTGTGAGAGAGAGACACACACACTGAGAAGACAGGCTGTATGTGTGAGTGTGTGTGTGTGTGTGTATATGTGTGTGTATGTGTGAGAACACAGTGCCTATATGAAGCATGGGAGTGATGATGTAATGCGTGTGAGTGAGGGACTGTAGCAGAGAGAGGGAGAGAGAGAGAGAGAGAGAGAGAGAGAGAGAGAGAGGTAGTGGAGGCACGTGCCTCTGCCAATCCAATCCAGCACCCCTGCTGGACACATTACAGCACTGCACGCAGGCAGAGCTACCAAGATGGCACAGGGATGGACTTAAAGGGATGGTTCACTAAAAAAAAAATAATGTATATACACAGTTTTAATCTTACCACAGATATAAACGATTGTATGAGCCGTGTTTAGCACCCAATGTTTGCTTCATTAGTTTTATGCTCTAGTTCTGAGGCAGAGACAATAGAAGTATGCATTAGCCTACAAATTCTATTCATTTTCTTAATTTGTTGCATGTGAGCTGTAAACAAATACTAAACATAGTTATTCATTGTAATTTGATTTAGTAAAGTTTGCCGTATCACAAATTGTGCTACTTTTCAAATAATTATTAATTCAGTTTTTAAACTGTGGTGGATAAATGGATACAGGACTTATTTTGTCTGCAATATAGCAATTGATATACTGTCAAATCAGCAGTCAAATAAATATATGATTTCTGAATGTATATGTATTGCTGATAATTGAAAAATATGTACGTATCATTCCATTATAAAAGCATTCTCAACATTTTTCATTTTGCACTGGAATGTCGAAACTGATTCAATAGAAACCTGTTATACAAAAATATGTGAAAATCGGTCTGAAATTAATTAGAAAATGAGCTTCTAAAACCATGAGTAAACCTGAATACATATTTTATTGAATACTTTATTTATTTACGGTAATTTGTTTATTACCGTATTTTTCACACTATAAGGCACTATATTAATTAATATTTTTTCCAAAAATCCTTAAAATCCAGTGTGCTGGATGTATTATTTTTTTCAGTCAGGTATTAAAGAGCAGTAAATCTGCTGAAGTACAGCGTTATAGCCTACAGTAGTTTCAGTGAAGTTTCTCCAGCACCGAGGCTGGAGCAGTATTAGCATTAGCCCCTAAGCGGTAGGCCTTTCGCTGTTCAGAGGTGAGTATTATCAGCCTGTAGCCTGCTGCTAACCCCAGCTAGCACTGCTGGAGCAGCATTAGCATTAGATGCTAACTGAGCTAAGCGCTATCTCTTTCGGTGCTCAGAGGTGAGTATACCTATGTGTTTACCATGTTGAAACAAGCTACGTGGGACGAACCGCTAGCTGATAGTGCCCTAGTTTACCGGGACACTCAGGATTCCGCATTGTAGCACAGTTGGATGGCATGTACTAGTGCTAACCGGTTAGCCTCTAAAGTTATTGCTGCTGCACCCAGCCTTAGTGGACATCTGGAAATCTAAGGTTACTTACAGAAATCTGTGTAGATTTACAACCAGTGCTTGTTTGATTTTAAAAGAAAATGTTTTTTTTAAGAATTACAGTTTTGTTTACTTATTATTTATGGATTTAAAATGTATATATGTGTATATATGTGTATATATATATATATATATATATATATATATATATATATATATATATATATATATAAGTATATATATATGTAATTGTGTCATAAATCTACATGTATTGCAAGACAATGACACTGTAACATGATAAAACTTTAATTTCACTGACAAAACCTGCAAATATACACTTACCACAGTTTATCTCCTCCCATTCTCACACTGAAGTTCCCTGGGTGTTTTATGATGGATTACTTTATAAATAGGTCACAGTACAGTCAACCAGAATAAAATTCATATAAATACATACATACATATGCGTATATTCTGTATTTGATGGTAGTTACGCAATAATACACAGTATAGTACACTATAAATAGTGTCTTTGAGTAGATGACTCAGACTCTACAAACTACAGGTCCCAGCATGACTCAGTGGAGCATGTGACACCTGTATTACACATAAAGCAAATCCCTGATCATCTTAAGATCCCCATATCCTATATATTTACTGAATAATACATGTAATACATAACTCTTTTTCTCATGTTTAACCCATATAAGCTGTTTAGTTGATTCACTCCTTTGTGAAGGATTGCCGCTGTCTTGTTAGCTGCATGCGGAGCAGTTGTATCTCTTGTTGCTATTCCAAGTTTTGACCTCTTTTTGTGTACTGACTTAGTTTTTGGCTTTTGTCATTTTACTCTGTTTTTGACCTCTTTTCTGGCTCAGATTTTGTTCTTGATTTGGTGATTTTAGTGTTTTGATTGCCTGTTTGCCCGGTTTGATCTGTGTGTGTGTCTTTCTAGTTTCTACCTTGATTTAAAGGGGCACTAAACCCCATGTTTTTTGCTGACTTCATCCTCAGCTCAAAATAGAAAAAGACTAAAACATGGAAAGGGTAGTTTGAGAAGTAGCACTGGGTGATGTATGGGTTTAGAAGTGGGGCAGGAGGGAGAGCTGATTAGTTAAGCTGCAGCAGCAGCAGTGTGCCTCTGATAGCGGTGAGACGCAGATGGTTGGACCTCAGTAAAAAATAAAAGCGTTTTTAAAAAATGTGGTTTAGGGTTAAGTGGCTCTTTAAAATCTTTAAAAATCTTAAAAAAAAGTTTCATTTTAGCCACACATCTTCAGTTTATTAGAGCATTTGACTTGTTAGAGTTACATTTTATAAAAACACAACACAAAAATGTTTCACTTTTTCCACTATGTAAACAAAGCAGTTGTTTTTTTTACATAGTGTTTAAATGATGGAACAATAGAAATATTCCAAACCTACGTGAAAAAATGTTTTTACAAAAATTGGTTTGAGAGTATAAATAACTGTGTTAGCTTTTAGCTTATATTTACAACAATTTTCTGATGCTCTTATGCTGTGTGACTAGTCTCAAGTCTCAATATTATGACCACCTCCTTGTTTCTACCCTCACTTTCTATTTGATCATATAGGAACAATTTGTAGTTTTATAATTTCAGACTGTAGTCCTGGTATCTGTTTCTAGGCATATTTTATCATTATCCTCCTCTTTCCCTGTTCTTTAATACTCAGGAGCCCACATGAAAGAAAACCACCACAGAGCATTTATTTTTATTTGGGTGGTCGGTCATTATTATTCTCAGTACTGCAGTTATTAACACTGATTAGCATGATGGTGTTGTTCGAAGTGTTAGTGTGTGTTGTGCTAGTACAATTTGAACAGACACAGTGCAGCAGTGCTGCTGGAGTTTTTAAACACCTCGTCTCACAACGTCACTGCTGAACTGAGAATAGTCCACCAACCAGAAATATACGGCCTGTGGGCAGCATTCAGCCTTATGGAATAACCTTTTTAAACTTAAAACAGAAGATTGAAAGGGTAATTAAGTTGCTGTGAGCTGAGAGGTGATACAACACAATACAATGTATTATTTTACTTGTGTTACCCACAGTCATATTGTGTAGCAATATAATTACACTGTGGTATTTTGGCCCTGTGAAATCAAATTAATCTGTGCAGGAAGCTTGATATATAAAGCCCTTACAGTAATCAGTGAAATCAGTGCCTACATGGGTGAATGGTTAACTAGCAGCTTTAAACTCCACACGTAACAGTGTGTGTCTGTGTGTTAAAAACAAGGCTCTAACACAAAGCTTTGTTTTAATGTTTAGTCTGATAGACTCACTATGGCTTAATTTATATAATGAGTTCTGAGTGCTCCAGTAAACTTATGGAACTGGGAGGGTCAGCTGGGAGGGTCAAGCTCAGGCTGCGGGTATGTATGGGTTGTTTGATGACTTTTTAAACATCAAGGAAGTTGACCAGATGTAAATACTGTTTAAATGGCCAGTGGAAGTTCAGGAGCCAGCATATGTTTCATTTTCCTTTCCAGAGCTTTAAATCATTTATTACTATTATTACTATCTGTGAACAGTTAGAAACTTCTTTTGATAATTGTCTGCTTGATATTATGGCAAAGCATGTCAAATTTTCAGCCCTTTTTAAATTGATATTTTTTCTCTTTTGTTTTATTTCTTATTTTTAAAAATACATTATCATAGAATCTAGAATCTAGATTACATTCAGTACATGCCAAATTAATGTCTGGGCTCTGTGATTAGTTAGTAAATATACTCACTTTCAGCACCTCATTAACAAGTCACATTATCAGATAATCATTGATGAATTGATGAAGGTTCAAGGTTACTGCTGGCTTGTCAAATAGTTTTAAATCATTGAGTAATTATTTTGTCTATTCTATTTGGCAAAATTGTCTAGTTTTTTTCTGACTTGTGGGACGTCTTGCATTGTTCTTTTGAGCTTAGACTTTTGAAGATTTTAAGTTTAGATTGGGGGACTGTGATGGTCATGGATCCCCCCTGCTTGCACATTTATTGCTTTCCCTTGTACACCTGATACACTGATGATAATTATCTTATTAACAGCCCTTATACACTTTATTGGCTATGTAGTATGCTGCATGAAAGGGCAATAGAGTTCTCACTTTATTTAAAAACTTGGTGCAATAGCAGCTTTAAACAAGGCTGAATGTGCCTTTTCAATATCAATTAATAACAAATATACTGGTTGATATTAAACCCCTGTTATACATGCATATGTTCACTGCCTTGTGAAAAACAAGTATCTCCAAAACAGCAACTTCACAGGAGAGAAATCTTCTTAGCTTTCAGTGGAGGTTAATGTAAAAAGTCCTTATTTCTGGTCATTTTGGAAAATTTCTATTGGTCCCTTCATTAAGGACACGTTGTGTGTCCAAAATACATTGTAAAATAAAACATTGACAAAAAAAAGGGATACTGATTTTTCATTGCACAGCGACCATATGAACAACAGATGTGCAAAGTAGCGAAACAGAAATCTGAAGTGTTCATAATAATACAAAGTTGTATTCATGTGGAAGTGATGTAAACATGTTTCTGTGTGTTTCTGTATCACTGACCCTGTCCTCTCTCTCCCTTCCTGTGCAGTGTATGCACCTGCGGCCTACCCAGGCCGCCCTGCCCGCCCCGGCTTACTGGTGCTGGGGGCGGCCGAGTGAGGGGCCCCGCGCTCTTGGCATGGGCAGCGTGGGGAGTGGAGCCTCCAGCCAGCGGGCCATCACCATGCGCAGCGTGGGCACACGTACCACACCTAACGGTCCCCTGGCGGGCCGGCGGCGGCTGGATGACCGCAGCTTCAGTGCAGACCGCCTGCCCCCGCCTGCCACTAAAACGGCCGGGGTGTCCGTGCCTGACGAGCCCAGTGGTTACAGTGGCCAGAGGGAGTGTCACCCCAATGTCCGCGACTCCTCCCACAATGCCTCTTCCTCTTCCCACAACGCCAACCGACAGCATGCCATCAACGGTGAGAGGCAGCTGTCTAATGCCTCCTTCTCCAACGGCGCAGTGAGGAGGGAGGGACATAGGCGGGGGGAGAGCATGGACTTCTGTGGGAACAACATAGTCCTCACAAATGACAAAAACGGCAGCCACCAAGCTCCGCTACAGCACAAGGACAAGAGCAAATCCAAGCCAGACAACCACAATCCCCCCAACATCCTGCCCGTCTCCGGCAAGCTGGAGCAAGCACAGGTACTGCATGAACAAATCATGGAGGGGAATCATGGGGAATCTTAGATTTCGGATTTAGACTGTGATAACATTAAGATTCAGCTTGATTTGTACACTGAAGTACACTTGATTTTAAATGAAGTTTGCATAGCAAGCATACAGTCATGTTTAAAAAAATAGAACACCTCATGAAAAACATTTTTTTCATGTAATCTTCCTTTATTGCTTTCCCTTGTCCAAATACACCTGATACGTATCTCATTAACAGCCCTTATACACTTTATTGGTTATGGAAGTATGTTGCTTTATTTAAAATTCAGGAAAAGCACTACATGAAAAGGCACAGGAACAACACTAAGGCTAAAGAGTTTTCACTTTATTTAATAGCAGCTTTAAACAAGGCTGAATGTGCCTGTGCAATATCAGTTAATAACAATCTTATATTTTGGATTTAGAGTGTGTTAACACTAAGATTCAGCTTTCGGAAGTACACTTGATTTGCTATGAAGTTTGCATAGGAAGTATACAGTCATGTGTAAAAAACTAGAGTAGCTAATGAAAACCTTTTTTTTCATGTAATCTTCCTTTGAACTGTAATGAGAGATGGATGTAATATAACAAAACTCAAAAAAACGAAGAAGTGTTCTTGTGTAAAATCACATGTAAAATGGAATTAATAGAAATGAATGAAATAGTTAAGACTTTTCCACATTTATTACTATTTAATAAGTGTAAAATTAGAATGATGTGCAGCACATCAGCTGCAGATGATTAGACCATCGTTAGAGAGGATGTGGGCAGAGTCTATCTTATTTAAACCTCAGACATTTGTTTAATTTGACCTAAATTGTTAAAGTGAGTGAATAACCATGGCCAGATCTAAAGAGCTTTCTGAGGTGTTCAGCAGCTTCAAAACGTTGGAACTATTTTGGCCATCAGCAGCCAGAGCCTGAGAGAGCACTGAGAGATCTGAAATGTTGCATGTACAGAAGGACTCATATGCTTACCATCACCGTTAATTAGATCGACAAAAACAAAACAAATGGTGGAACATGTCAGTATTAAAGACACATATTTGCCATTGTCACAGTGCACATTTACATACTTGCATACTGTCTATGAAGAATTATCCAAAGAATAATCTCCTCAAGTGTAACCATGTGTATATGATGTAAATCTGAACATGTAGCCAATAATGAAGTACGTGAACTCATTACATTACATTACATTTGGCAGACGCTTTTGTCCAAAGCGACTTACAATAGTGAAGTACAAAAGTAACAGAAGTTAAAGGTAAAACATTTTTAGATAGGGCCTAAAGGAGGTCGAAGGGAAATAAGGGGATAGAGAAGTGAAGGAGGGGAAAAAGGAAATGAGGTTAGAAGTAGTTAGTGTGTTAGAGGTGTTAAGAGAGTAAGTGCTCTTTGAAGAGCTCTGTCTTCAGGAGTTTATTAAAGATAGTGAGAGATTCTCCTGATCTCGTAGTAGAAGGTAGTTAGTTAGAGGTGTTAGGAGAGTAAGTGCTCTTTGAAGAGCTCTGTCTTCAGGAGTTTATTAAAGATAGTGAGAGATTCTCCTGATCTGGTAGTAGAAGGTAGTTAGTTAGAGGTGTTAGGAGAGTAAGAGCTCTTTGAAGAGCTCTGTCTTCAGGAGTTTATTAAAGATAGTGAGAGATTCTCCTGATCTGGTATTAGAAGGTAGTTAGTTAGAGGTGTTAGGAGAGTAAGTGCTCTTTGAAGAGCTCTGTCTTCAGGAGTTTATTAAAGATAGTGAGAGATTCTCCTGATCTGGTAGTGGAAGGTAGTTTGTTCCACCATTGGGGAACTCTGTATGAGAACAGTCTGGATTGCTTTGTGTGAATGTTTGGCAAAGCAAGGTGACGTTAATTGGAGGAGTGCAGCGGCAACTCACTTGTCTATGCAAATGCAAATGCAGGGACAAATAGAAACAGGCTTCGTACAGTTATGAAAAACCTGAAAAAGTAATGGAATTTGAAAATAGCAATTTCCAGGCCTGGATAATTTTTTGAAAAATAAAAATACCCAGAAATTTCCCATAAAGGCATTGAAAAGTCATAAAAAAACATGGAAATGTATTGGTAAAAACGTGTATGAACCTTGTAGAAAGTTAATCTATAGCCTTGGATTAACAGCAGTGTATAGAGGCTTTAGGCAACTTTGCATGATTTTAAAGCATTTATCTCTGTACAGATTTACTAAACCATGTGTTGAGAAGATATAAGGAGATCTTTGGAGATGTTTTAAAGAAACTACTATTTTTCGTATTACTTTTTGTTCTTTTTCATTTTTTACTGACTACATAAACACTTACTGTCCAGATAATCCTTTTTCCATTCTTCCTTTTTAGCAGGACCCCGACACACTGGTCCGACCCTCTGCCTTTAAGCCTGTGGTCCCCAAGAGTTTCCACTCCATGCAGAACCTTGTGTGCCCCCTCCAGGCTAGCGCAGGTGCTGGAGGGGGTCCGGGTAGCAGTGGCAGTGGAGGCAGCGGGGGTGAGAGAGGAGGCCAGGCTGCCTCTGGAACTCGCCACGATGAGGACAGTCCAAATAGCCGGGGGGGAAATCACTCTGGGGGAGGCCGGGGCGGTCAGGGCAGCCTGTCGGACTCTGGAAGGAACTCTCTGACCAGCCTGCCCACCTATGCGGGCTCAAGCTATGGTCCCCCACCGGCCCTGGGGCCACTCAGTGCCTCCACCAGCCACATCAACCGGCTGGGCACTGCTGGCCTGGACAAGCCAGACAAACCGGGCTACCAGAACGGCCTCAGTGCCTCCGACAGTGGACGCTCTTCCTCAGGCAAGAGCTCCTCGTCCTATCAGCGGCTCAGCCACCTGAGTGATGCTCCAGCGCCCCTCCGGCCCTCACCGTCCTCGGATGATGTCATCCGTGACCTGGAGGATCGTCTCTGGGAGAGAGAGCAAGAGGTATAGACTGAGGATGCTTGTTTGTTCATTTTGCATTTCATATAAACAGAAATACAAATTGTATTACAAATTGTTAAAATTAATTAAGTAATGTAAAAAAAAGTTAAGAAATGTATTACAGTGCTGCCTTTAAGCATGGTTTTGACCATTCTTGTGCCAAGGTGCTCCACATGCGGCGGAACTTGGACCAGAGTGAGGCAGCCATTGCACAGGTGTTTGAGGAGAAGCAGCGGGTTTGGGAGCGCGAGATGGAGGAACTGAGGCAGAACTACGCAGGTCGGCTTCAGCAGGTGACCCGCCGTGCGCAACGCTCCCAGCAGGCCCTTCAGGCCCAGATCACCCGCCTGCAGCAGGACAAGCGTCGGCTCCAGGACGAGATGACCCTGCTGCTAGCACAGCGTGAGGAGCTGGAGAAGAAGTGCCTGGACTACAGGAAGGAGCAGGCTGACCTCCTGCCCAAGCTGGAGGAGACGAAGTGGGAGGTAACAGAAAAGGGCTCAAACACAAGTAGACATCTGATGACTTTTCAGAATGATTTATTCACTATACCATATTTTTTGGCACTATAAGGCACACTTAAAATCCTTATCCTAATTTATGTTTTATAATCCCCATTGTGTATACGTTTTACCAGTCAGCTTGTAAGGAGCAGTAAAGCCACTCCACTGAATTCCAGCGCAATGAAGTAGTTTCAATTTAGTTCTCCAGCAGTATTATCATTAGCTGCTAAGCGCTAGCTCTTTAATCGTTCAGAGGTGATTATTATCAGCCTGTATCCTGTTGCTAACCCCAGTGCTCATTTGACTTTAAAAGAAATTATTTTCTTAAGAATTACACCACCCAGCGGTTAGACCTGCTGAATTAGAAGAAAAACATGAAAACCCCTGTGCCATACTAGTATTTCATAATGTGCCTTATAAATCCAGTGCGCCTTAAAGTGCAAAAAATGTGGTACATTAAGATTCCTTTCTTTGGTAAGAATTTTATTAGTACTTGAATTAATAGAACTTAGAGCAACTATAATGTCTATTACACAACATGCAAGCTGGACATATGTAGTATGTTGTTTAACTCTTTTTAACAACCAGACTATTGATAAACTGAACCAAGGTTCTATCCAAACGTTTTTTATTTTAAAAATAGATATTTTTTCTTTGTATTTTCTTTCCATCCACACAAAAATGCTGTTTATGTTAACTCAAAACAGAGCTTTTGAAAACCCCTTTTTTAATTAGCTTCTCTGCTGAATCTCAGAAGGGGCAGAGTTTGAAGGGGACTTTTACTGGCATAGATAATCAAATGTCAATACAGGACACATAACCCTGTGCAGGACCTGACCTGACCAAGAGAGGGAGCCATTTGTACAGTTATGTAGAAAAATGGGCCAGGAACCTCCTAGATGTCAACCCCACAACTACAACCTAGCACTGTAAAAACAGAACCAGCACTGCCTATGAGCATGTTGCTTAGCTAAAAATAGTGGCACCAATCAGTGTACTTAAAGCCATGTTTTTGTCTTTTTTTTATTTATGCATAATTTGTGGTGGGTAAATACGTCCAATACTTCCTAGCTGTATTAGCTTCATAACTTCAGTGCAAATATAAAAAACTAACATCAGAAACTAATTATGTCCTGGTCAATAATCCACATATAATCCAATAATCCACATATCTGCTAAATGTAATGTAATGTAATATCAGCCTCATTTGTTTGAAGTATGATTGTGTGCATAAATGTGCGAGTTTTAATATTAGCCAAAACATTGCTATACAATGTGGCATGTGACATTCATACCCTTTACCTGTTCTTCAGGTATGTCAAAAGGCAGGTGAGATCTCCCTGCTCAAGCAGCAGCTTCGGGACAGCCAGGGCGAGGTGACCCAGCGGGCGGGCGAGATGGTGGCCCTGCGGAATCAGATGAAGGAGCTGAATGCCCAGTTGAGGGAAAGGGAGGAGGCCGAGCTCAGCCTGAAGGAGTCTTTCTGCACTAAGACACTGGAGCTGGAGCGCTGCGAGGCCGAGCTACAGGCCATGCTGGCAGAGGTACAGATTCAACTTTAGTCTCACTTTAGTCTCTGTCTTATCTTTCTCTTTTTAACTTATATTTTATTGATTTATCAAAGCTTATTGTTTCAGAGAACTTATAAACAAGGCTGCCCGGGATCAAATAATAAAACAATCTTACTTCTTACTTACAAATAAAAAATAAAAAGAGTAAACGTGTTAAAAAAAGAAATATATATACATGTATATGCATATACATATACTCACATGCAGGGAATCTAGGGTTGGGATAGAATTGTCCAATATTCAATGCAGTTATGTGCAATCAGATGACTTCCATATCTATTAGTGGATTTTTGTTACATGGTCTGTCTTAAGGCACACTGAAGCTATTCTTTGTTATATAATAGAAGACATTATCACAGATTACGTTGACCTGCATTGTAAGGTGAGGGGAACAAACAGCATTTTCCAAGGCTTAGAGTCAGACAGTCAAGAGTGTCAGTATCAGTACAATATTTTGTTATTTAAAAGCTATATTTAAATAACACTCAATCATAGCAAGTACACCAACTGGCCAGCTAAAATTTACCCAGGTAGATGGGTAAGGCTGGTTCATATAGTCAATGATGGTTTGAACAGTGTTGCTTATATCTTTAATTTATGTGGTAACTGTGTAAATTTCCATTCTAAAGATAAATTCTTCTTCTTTTACAATAGAAATAATATGGATTGTTGTGGCCCTTTAAAACTAACTTGTTCACTCACTGTGTCCACCTATCCCTCCCTCTCTTGCTCTTCTCTTGCTCTTTGCAGGTGTCTGTGCTGAGAGACAAGCTGAGCGCCTTCGAGACGGAAGTTGCCGGGCTGAAGAAAGCTCTGAGCGAGCTCAGCCATACAGCTAATGCTCGGGCGCCTGAGCACAGCCTGGCTGAAATGGGTCAGCTGGTGCTGTCGCGGAGTCGGGAGCGCCTCCTCTCCCCTCTGAGCCCCCCAGAGACCCCCACTGCCTCTCTCCCTGCCCTTCCTGCTCTACCAGGCCTCCCTGCTCTGCCTCCTCTCCCTGCTCCCGCCTCACTGCCAGGGGCAGACCCACTGCTCAGCCTGCAAAGCGACGACTCCAAAGCGCAGCGACAGGAGGCTGGGGACCTGCGGCGGCAGCTGGAGCTCCTTCAGGGCGAGTTGCGCCTGGAACGGCAGCAGCGTGAGCGGCAAGCCCTCAGCTTCGCCCAGGAGCGCCAGACGTGGCAGGGCGAGAAAGATCGCGTGCTCAAGTACCAGGCCCAGCTGCAGCTCAGCTATGTGGAGATGCTGCAGAAGAACCAGGCACTGGAGGAGCGTGTGGACCAGCTTGGTTCACAGCTGGTCACTCCCACCTTGGCCTTGCCTCCCTCTCCGGCTTCTCCACCGCCGCCGCCACACCCACAGCCACCAAGTCTGGAAGCCCAGACGCCAGTGTCTGTGGCTATTTCGCTCACTTCCCCGACTCCGCCGGCAGAGGAGAAGAAGCTCCATCAGCTGGCACCTCCATGGCCCGTCCCGACTCGCCTGGAGAGGATTGAGTCGACAGAGATTTGATCTTCAATCTGGAGTTGACGGCGAATGTGACCTCTTTGATGCAGTAAAAGAAACAAGAATCCCACTTAGGGCACCGATTACAATAGCGAATACAGTTATACAGTTGTACAAAAGTACGAATAAGTACAAACTCCCCTGAAACATAATATAATAATAAAAAGGTCATGTCAACAGCTTCTGAGGACAGTCCAAGGATGCCCTGCTGAGTGAGGCAGAGGTCAGGGTTGAGGGGTGAAGATAGTTCATTATAAACAGTAAATAGTATGTTCGTGTGGCCTTATTGACTGACCCATAGGAAGAAAAGCTCTGTATCTTGATTTTTGTAAAGCTGGTTGGGCGATAAAAGAAAGAGCTGGCCCTGAGTCTGTAGCCAAGGGGAAGTGAGGAGTACCTGGATTTAACACTCAGGGGATAAGGGATCAGGCATTAATAATAATCCATATTTACGGCTAGACTGTTGGAGCTTTTTAGCCACGTTGCCCTCTTAGCTGGAGAGCGGCTACCTGATGCCATTCAGTACACAAATTGCGATGAAAAAGAAAAAAACTGACATTTTCTTGGTTAGACCCAAGAAATAAATATCCAATTTTTATCTCAACACACATCAAACCAAGCTTAAAAACAGCTCAAAACTGTGGGTGCTGTGTAATTATCACACTACTCTGAAAACCCACAAAAACACAACAAACAGTAGAAACAGGACAGAACATCTGAATTATATACCTGAATAGACTTTCGTTTGTTTAATTTTTACTCTAATGAGAAGCTGAAGCTATGGGGAAACTTGATGCTCACTTATTTAAAGTGCTTGTCCATACCATCGTTTCTTTTAGTGAATAGAAGCAGGACCAAAAATGATATTTATAAAATGGTGCCGGTCTCGGGTTCCCTTGCAGTGGATTGTTGTAGTTGCAGTCATTATTGGGACACCAGTGGACACCAAGGCATGGTGTGTGATTTGCGTAAGAGCGTGCCTCAACCCTCCTGCTGTTATTAGCCAAAGCAGTGGCGGAGGACTTACCACATGGACGTTTGACTCAGAACGTCCTGACCAGAACATTGTTTTCTGCCTTTTTTTTTTTTGTTCCATGTTTCCAAAATGACGTAGAATATATTAAAAAGAGAGAAGAGAGAAGTATTACAGAAAAAATACAAACAAACAAACAAAAAACACAAAAAAACTAATATGTTAATGCACTTTGCTTTGGTCTCAGACAATGTTTCTTTTTAGAGAGAGAGGTTGTTTGTAAGTTGTTAATGAACAGCATCTGCTTACAGATGTTTGGTTTATGAAGCTGCTAGTTAGTGGGAGAAAGCGGAGTCAGCGGCTGAGCCAAAAAAAAAAAAAAGAAATGAAAAAACGCTAAGAGGGCAATCGGAATAGTTTGCGGAGAGGAACACGCTTCTAAAGCACCTTTCCTTTGCAGTTAATTAATTAGTTATATTGTTATATTTGAGCAGGACCTTACATTCTTCCAAAAAAAGAAGAAAAAAAAAAAAAAAGAAGAGAGAATATGTGTCAATGTATACTTTCTGAAAGTATCACTTTAGAATATTTGACTTTCAAAAGAAAATATAATTATGCAGTAGATTTGAAGTGATGTTTTGAAGTAAGTACACCGTGTACGCAGGCTGTGTCGCCATATCTGAATGGGTTCTAGAGGCTGAAGCGCCTGAAGTCGTGTTGGTTGGTCAGTGAGGGGGATTAGGTAGTGCGATTGTGTAGTGTGGGTTAAGGTTGATGAAAAAATGTGAAAGGTTTAGATAAATTTATGACAGGTGGTGATACAAAGACAGACTGAAAAGTGGTAGCATTGAAAAAGACAAATAAACAACAAAAAAACAATAACACCTTTTGTCACAAAGCTTACAGTAGTATCAAAAGCCCTACAATATGACAATTGTGGGTTTGACTGATTATTGTACTGTACAGGCAGGTGTATAGAAGGCCTAATATCTTAAGTCTCGTGTTGACTGGTCAGAAATATGATGGGAGTTCACTAGAGGTGCTTTAGTAACCCTTAGAAGTCAAGTTACCCCAGTATTTTGCTGTGCTATTCAGTACAAATTGGCTAAGTTCAGAATAAGACTGATGACGATTTGCCATTATTATCATTTATATTTATATAGTGTTCTTTTCAAATAAACCAAATTAGAAAGCCAGTGTCGACCAGTTAATCAATCAATCAATCAATAGATCTGTCAGCCTTTATTTAAGGTTTTACATTAAGGGTAATCCCTACAATGTAGCCAAGCTGATACAAAAAAGCTAGTAAAATAAATCAAATAAAATAATTTATAGGATATGATAGTAGTTATGTAGAATCTTCTAAAAGCAGATTTTCATAATTCAGTAAAAGTTAAAATGTGACAAATGTTTACAATCTGCACTTTCAAAAGAATTATCCAGTTTCTATGAAATAAGTTTATTAAGAAATTCATATAAATAAACAGAGTGTTTTTAATGACGATATCTGCGACTTCTAAGGGTCAACTCAATGCTTGGAACGTGTACCACATACAGACATCAGCAGAGAAAGACCTGATTTTACCTCATTATGCCAATGAGATCATCTACAAATTAATTTTTTGGGTCTTTCACTGCTAAAAAGGAGTATATATGTGTAGATAATGGGACATTTTAGGTTGTTACAGGACCCTACAACTGTACATGCACCTCAATTTCTAATAACTGCTGCGATAACCTCCAAACTGAGGGGTTTAACTGCTGTAATCCCATACACTCCATTTATTCTTACCTGTGCCATCACGACCGGTGTCGTGAGACGTTTTGAGATTACTGAACTGAGATTATCCGAATTTATCCGATCCTTTGATCCTTTATTTTTTTGTAGCTTTATGACATTGGGTGTTAAGTGAGGCATAACCTACAAAGCTTTAGATGGACACCACCCCTCTACTGTCTTTGGCCACATTTGCTGCTATGTAATTCTGTTGTGTCCTGCTGTGTTCTTAGTAGAGACAAAGGGGCAGTTGATTGCATGTAAATATCATTGTTATTTATGTGTACATATCTATTCTATCCAAATATACCAAGCTATTGCGTGTGAATACTTTTGTGAATTAATGAGACTGACATGTCAGCTTTTATTTTTCAAACTTATCGATATAGGAATATAATATAATATATAAATCTTTTAAAAAATTTAAATCGGCCATTACATGTTACAATCAAGATAAATACATGAGAGCCCTTCAGTGTCTTCTATCCCCCTCTGTCTCACAGTTCTTGAATTATACGAAGGGAGGACAAACTGTCACCAATGTTTTCATTCTGATTTTTTATGCTTCGAAATCGCTTGGGGAAAAAAGCATATCTTAGCAAATATGAATTCAAATAATAAAGATGTGAATAAAAATAAATCAACTGTGAATGTTTTTTTTTCAGTACTGTCTTCCTTAAGGGTGAAACAGGGGCCTGGGGTTGCGGGTTCAAGCCCTGCGAGAAGTTTGATGGGTGCATGTGGGTTTTTTTTCTGTGTACTTCTAAAAATACACATGAATACATGTGAATTGGCCATGCTAAAGTGAGTAAATGGTTGTGTGTAATGAAATGGTGCTCAGTTCAGAAAGTACCTTAGGAGTAGGCTCTGGACCCACTGAGACACTGGCCAGAAAGAAGCGGACAAGAAGATGAATAGATGGATTATTATTAATATCATCACTGAGAGATTACCTAGATATGGTGTGTTAATAATCAATGCCATCCAAAGCTACACTTTTAATTCACATCACCTAATTCAACAAAAAATAATATGAAAGATTGTGATGGAGTGGAACGTGTTAAGGTTAAATATTTTTCAAAATGTCATGCATCATTTTCTGCAGATCCACCTTATCAGAACAGCCCTACTCAACTCCACAAACTCTCTGAAGGTGTTCTGTGGTTTCTGGCCCCAAAACTTTAGCAGCAGATTCTTTAAGTCCTGTAAGTTGGGGGGTGGGGTCTACATGGATCACATCAATGGGCCTAGGCCCGTGACCCGGTCGCTGGGACAGTGGTTGTCCTGCCACAGAAGAACACAAAGGACCTGCTTTAATGTTCTGACCAAGTCATCTGGCCATCACTGTCTGATTATACTTACAGTATAATTACTATACTAAAATACTGCTTAAGATACACACTCATACTTACACAGGTACCAGTAGAACCAGATAATTAATGTTATTCCCTTTATAGTCTTAATATTATGGCTGATTGGTCTACTTAGTTTTTGGGGTTGACCTACTTGATGGATCAGATATACAGTACAGGCCAAAAGTTTGGACACACCTTCTCATTTAATGCATTTTCTCTATTTTCATGACTATTTACATTGTAGATTCTCACTGAAGGCATCAAAACTATGAATGAACACATGTGGAGTTTTATGTACTTAACAAAAAATGACCTGGTCTCCACAGTTACCAGACCTGAACCCAATCCAGATGTTTTTTTGCGTTATTAGGTCATTTAATTACATTTTTTACTTAGTATTAATGTGAGGAGAGGATAACAGTACAGAAAGCATCTTACCACAAATGCAATGATTACTTTAATTACTTATGCTTTAAAAGATCAATTCAACTGCTGGTAAATTGTAATTTTATCCTACATGTATAATCATGTGTAATATCTGATTACATTGTTTAGAATATGTTACCTATTTTTAGGCTGATCATTTGTAATGTCCCAATTATATTGTTTGGAATTTGATCATTTTCAAAAGCTTATATCACATTATTACATTTTCAAATGATAATTTGTAGTACTTTATTACATAATTGGTAATATGTTTATAATAGATTATTACGCAATTCGGAATTAAATTTTTAGTACCGGTAGCTTTTATCAGCTTATTATGAGTTAAGTGCAACATTTTGTTGTATTTGTTTTTCTTTTTTTTACATGTAACATATTAAACTCTTCCATTTTCTTTGGGGTCAATTTAAATCGGTGTCAAATAATTTTTTATATAATAAATAATAAATAAATTGTATTATTATAAAAAAACTGTATTATAAATCATCAATTACATTTTTCAAATTGATCATCTATAATACAGAATAACATAATTATAATTATAATGTCCTGTACACATGGATCGTCCGTGCCACCTTAAATATATTACAGCAATACGCACACCGCTGCATTCTTAAGGTGGACGGGAGAGTTCGGTTAAAACGCTGGTCAATAGGAAGCGCAGTTATGCGGAAGTGACTTTGCTTTGTTTGTCCTTTCTCGGCCACCGTAGTACGCGTGATCTGACACTTAGCTCTGTATATGGAGGCTCACACACGCTGTCCGGCGCAGGTTGACCTCAGTCAGTGATTAAACTGGATAAAACTCAGCGCTCTGTGGTTCAGTGTAAGTTCTGAAGGGTTTATGATATTTATATATATTTAGTGGACGAGAGGAGGAGTATGAGGCAGGTAACAGCCAGCTTAGTGCAGCAAAATGAAAGAAGACAGTGTCTGACTCTGATAACTAGTTAGCTAGCTAAAGATGCATATGTATGTAATCCAATTTAAACAGCCTGTAATTAAACATGATGTATAAGTGAGGATGTTCTGTTTCACTAAATATGTTAAACACTAACAGACTAAAGTCATATTGTTAGTGCAGCATGATATACTAGTGAATCTAAAAAAAATTTAAAATCATTGAAAAGTTACTTTATTTCAGGAATTCAATTAGCACTTGCAGTGTGGGTAGTGTGCCAAGTCCTGCTGGAAAATAAAATCTGCTTCTCCATAAAAGTTGTCAGTAGCAGAGGGAAGCATGAAGTGCTGTAAGATTTTTTGGGAAACTCTGCACTAACTTTGGACTTGATAATAAAACACAGTGGACCAACACCAGCAGATGACCTGACTCTCCAATTTGTGGAATCTTCACACTAGACCTCAAGCAGTTTGGACTGTGTGTCTCTCCACTCTTCCTCCAGAATCTGCTCCCTTGATTTACAAATGAAATGTAAAATTTACTGATGATCAGTGATGGTTTGAAAAGACATGTCATCTGCTGGTGTTGGTCAACTGTGTTATATTTAGTCCAAAGTCGGTGCAGTTTTGTTTACAGCACTTCATGCTTCTCTCTGCTGACAACTTTTATGGAGTGTAAGATTTCATTTTCCAGCAGGACTTGGCACATTGCCCTCGCTGCCAAAGCTACGTATATAACGTTTATACTTTTTGGAGACACTGATTGTTGAGTTTTGATTGGCAGTAATACAATCAACTGTAATGTGTAATACATGTAATACACTTTAAACTGAATTACTAAAATGAAGTAACTTTTCAATTAAATTCTAATAAAAAAATACTAGTAACATCTAAACATCAGCCCAATGTTTTTATTTTTTATGTTTATTGTCATGATATGACTTGTGACCTTGTTTTGCTTAATAATAATTAAAATAATATGTATATATAGCTATAAATAAATATTACATCATGTTTTAATAATGGTGATATGACACATTTCCTTGGTATGTATGGTATATATTGATATAGCCTTAATAATACATGAAAAAAAAAAACATTATGGTTCAGATTTAAGACTAATCTTGTTCTTCATCTTTTTTCAGTATATCCTGTGGATGTTTGCAAGGGCGCTGTCACGCCATGTGTCAGCACTGTGGCTGTACACCCACCACCCATGCAGGGTTGTGTATAAAGCACAGCATCTCTGCTCACATTGGGAAAATGGAAAAGAAGAGAAGGAGGAAGAAACAGAGACAGTCCAACAGCCACCAGCCGCAAAGAGGAACACCCTGGTATACAACCCCTCTGCGTACTACAAAAGGAGTACACAGCGTTCTGCTCTTTCAGACAGTTCACAGATGGAGGAGGAAGCCCCTTCTCAACCTGTTCCAAAGGCATCGATCAGGAGGAATCCTGTCCGCTCCACACAGCACATCAAGAATCGAAGACTTGACTTGGCTTTCAGTAAGAAAGAATTTCACCCATTAGACACCCCAGCTGATGTTAAAGGAGACCCACGAGCCTTTCATAGATGCAGGCCCGAGTACCGCAACATATCTCATGATCTATCCCGGCGTCCGCCTGCAATCCACTTCCAAGATGCTTTATTACTGCTTCATAAAGTCAATTCAGCTAAAGGAGACATTGAACCCTCAGATGTAGCTCATTGCCTTAGTCAACTGGGCTGCCTTGCCCCCAAACAAGCTCAGGTAATCCGAGGAGATAATGAGTTTAACATGCTTTTAGGATACAGTGCGGAATGCCTGCCAAACTTCACCAACCTGCAACTGCTGGAGGTCCTGCAGGCATTTGTGAGACTGGACTTGTCCTACTCCAACAAAATTCTAGGTTTGTACGAGGCTGAGTTTGGGCAGCGGGCTGGTAAAATGGACCTTCATCAGTTGCTGCTCATCGCTGACCTGTGGCGGTGTCTTGGCCGGTCCGTTCCGCATTATCTTGAGAGCCTGTATGACTGTATTTGCCAGCATTTCAGTGAAATGGGTCCTCCAGAGTTGGTTCAGTTCATTTACATACTGGGAGAAGGCAGAAAATGTCCTGCTCATCTTATTCAGCCCCTTCAGTCCCATCTCATGCGTCATTTACACAAGCTGGAGGCTGAAGAAGTAGCTGCTGTCTGCTTAGGGCTGTTCAAATCTAAAGCTTCCCTTTCAGAGCATGTGGTGCGTAGCATCGTGGACCATGCTTGTACCCTGGTTAAGGAAATGAGTAACTTCGGCTTAGTTAATGTTCTAAAACTCTTGCGTTTCAGCCACCTGGACCACCTGCCCTGGTTAGAAGCAATGGGGTCTGTGGTACCACAGCGTGCACCACAGATGAACGCCCCAGGCTTGATGCATGTTGTTTTGGCCTGCTCTGCTCTGCATTACCGCGATGACCGTATTCTCCTGGCAGTGGCAGAACATCTGCCTCCTTTGGCCTCCGACTGCAGAAGCAAAGATGCTGCCAAGGCATTGTGGGCCTTTGGAAATCTGGCTATCCTTCCCAAGCAGTGTCCAAGCTTATACCCTTGCATCACTGATATCCTACGCAAACGAAAGGCTGAATTCCAGTTATTTCCCGAGCATCTCCTTACAGCTTTGTTAGGTTTGGCTTTTGTAGGTCAGTATCCTAATGATCTACTAAGTTTAGCTTTAAGCCCCGAGTTCATAAGCCTAGCCTCGAGCCGAGCCCACCTGCAACTGGGAAAGGACTTTTTCACTTTAGATGGTACGGTAGGAATTGAGTTGCCTGGCTGGACCGGGCCACGATTGAGCCAGGCGTTTAGGGAAGAAGTAACAAAACAGCTATGGGACTTTGCCAAATTTGATATATGTCAGAAGCCGGAAGTTATAGAGGCCGAGGAGGTGCTACAGGGGCTGCTTGGAGGAGAAGCTTTTGTTCGCAAGGGAATGATCTTACCTCACATGCGCTCTATTGACCTTGAGGTGCACTTGGATGCTAATGAACAACCTTTACCTGTAATATCTGAGCCCACAGTTCATTGCACATCTACTCCAAATAAGGAATCAAACCCTTGGGAAGGACCCATTGGAGTAAATCTGACAGATGACTTGCTGGCCCAGCTCACTAGTGCCAAAAAGATCCCAGTGCAGACACCACAGCAGTTCATCCAGCCTCCAGCCCTGAGGCCGGTTGAGCCACAGAGGGAGAGAGAAGTCCTCTTCGGTGTTGGAATTGACTTAACTGATTGCCTCCTTGATGCTATGACGAAACGTAGAATTTCTTCTTCTCCTGCCCCCGACCAGGTCAATTCCAAACAATCTGTACTTCGCCTTGCGGTTCAGGTGACCAACAGGAATCACTATTGTTACAGGACACAACAGTTGCTTGGGCTCCATGCAATGAAGAGAAGACAGTTAGAACTGGCTGGTTATAGAGTGGTGGAGCTGCCTTACTGGGAATGGTTTCCGTTACTCCGGTGTTCGAAGGCTGAAAAACGTGCCTACCTGCATTGCAAGATTTTCAATACTTATGACTCAACACAAAGGTCATGACCTCGTGTTTGCTGCTTAGTCAGCAGTCAAAAAGAGATGATGGATGACTTCACATGTATCAGAGGAGGCATGTCCTCGCACCCTCCCCATGTCAAAAGCATTCCAAATGATGTGAGGGAGTCCTAGAAAGCGGGTCGGTTCTTTGGCTTAGCTAAACTGCAGACATAATTTGGTAAAATTAATGGCTAAGTTGCCAGGTTTTATGTCATACAGTCTTGCAACACTCATTAAAATAGCATCACCACAGTAAACATGTAAAAATGGTCAGAAAAATAATACACAAATAATTTACCAACAACCAAACAATGCATTGATTTTGAATATCACAACTGAAGTCTAAATTCATTTCTTGTGTAAAATATTAATTAATGTTGTTTAAGAGAATCTCTTGAAGAATATTGTGCTAATATTTAAAATAACGTGTAAAACATTGTTATAAAATGATGATAAACTTACTATGATATCGGACATTTTTGATATGCCTTTATAGGCCACCAGATGTTCTTCAAGAAAAATGGCAACATGTAAAGATGTAAATTAAAGGATGCCCATGATATTGTGTTAGCTTCTCTCATTTCTTTTTAAAATCAGTGTGTAAAAGTCTTTGCAGATTGTTGTTTGACAAATATTAATGATGATATGGATGTTATACAATCTCATGCCAAATGTCGTAGGACGAGAACTAGTATAGTATTTCATAACTTTTGCCATGTCCTATGAAAGCCTAAAAAATGCTTCACTGACCTTTGTGAAATGCGTCTGGGGCCTTATTCAATAAATATGGATGTGATTATTGCCATTTGCTTCTCTGTTTGTGAGGGCAGATTTAGACAGACACTGCTGGTCTCGATTATTACCCACTACTGCAAGCCTACTGTGGATGAATGTTAAATGCCTGAACACTTTGGGAAATGGAATGTCCCTTCCATTGGGTAACTACTGTCAGTCTTCGCTCGAACTCCCATAATTCATGTCACCTGTCATGAGCCACTATTCAGGTTCATTCTCAAGAATCTCAGGTTTGGGTGTTGCAAAGCCTAAGGCAACCATTTACGTACTGCTATCTCATGACTTTTGGAATATTAGTGCATGTAATATAGACATTACACTGGTTTTGTTTAGACTAGTGGTTCTGGAGTCTGTCCACTTGGGAAACAAAGCACAGTACAGTATACATTTTCACCTGTTGCCTGTGGAGGGTAGTAATATCCCATGACTGGCTTCAAAAACACTGACTATTCTTCTGTGTTTTTATAAGTCTTTATAAGTCCTCTTCCCCTATTCCCGCACTTCTGTTCTTTCATTCCTTTAAATTCTTTGCTCATAATCTGGCCATCAGGTGAATGTGCCATCATAGCATGGCACATGCCTAATACAGTATAAGAACTCTAAAAATAAAGTTTAAAGATTAACTCACATATTTTATAGGGAAAAAGTTTTAGGGCTCATGCTCATTCATTGTTTTTTCTAAAATCAAGGGTATTTAAACAGATTTGTCAGGATTTTGTTAGAGTAACTGTTTCTAATTTCCAGGAAAGAAGTTCAAGATTTTGGTTTATTGCTGTGCTAATTTGATTGCATTCAGTGAAGACTGCATTAGTAAGGTGCTGGATGATCACAGCCCCACCCCCAATACCTCAGGTTATATTTGGACATATATAGGACTACACAGCATTGTGAATTATTTTTGAATTTATTATTTTATGATCAAAGTCTTAGGCTTAGTTCTTATGTAGGGGACCAACCTATGGTGTATAATAATTTGTAATTTATAGTAAATATTATTCTCTGTTTTTTTTTTAATACACTGGCAGTCAAAATTGTTTGATTATTTTATATTTGCTGATGTCAAAAGGTCTATAATTGTTTTTTTGTATGTCCTCTTCTGATCTTGATGACTACTTTACACCACTTTGTCATATTTTCATAACAATTTCTTTTTTCTGTCTTTCTTTCAATCATTTGTTTATTTATTTTCAAAGAAAGGGGAAAAACAAACAAACAAAAAAAGAAAACATTACTTTGTCAAAATCAATTTATACACATGTATGCATACACACATATTCATATGCACACACAAAATAAATACTACTACCACTACTGTAAATAAATTATCAAAAGTAATAATAGCAATTATTATAATAGTAATATCAATACATTTTATTAAATACAATGAATACGTAAATAAACAAAGTAAAAATGATAAAGAAAAAATATATAAAACAAGTCCGAAAATAATTTTAAAAAAGCACTGTTGTAGTTTTTCTTTTTCACACATTCAACAACAAGAATCCAAATTCTTAATAGGATTTGCTGTTAATCTGATTGTTCCCTGCTGGAAAACAACAGCCTGGCCAGGTCAAGCTTCACCAGCCTGACATTCTTAGCTCTTGACCAGTATAGGGTTTGTTGTTTCATGAAGGTTTTTTTGCTGGTTGACCAGAAAGACCAAACATAAACAAGTGTGACCAAAATCAAATTCAGCATCTACTATGCTGTTCAAAGGCTGCTTAATCAGTTTTATGACAGCATAATAGTGATTCACATATGTGGGAGTTCTGGGAATACCCAGTATCATCCAGCCAATACTGATATACTGTCTTGTATATTGTCTAGTATTTCTTGTCACACGTATGTCTATATATGTGACCTTGTTGTATTTTACTACAATTATTACGTGTCTACCGCATTCTTATAATATAATTAATTATATTTAGTTGTACAATTATTACTTTTATTCTCACTTTTTTTTGCTGTAAATTTTTCCTGTACATATGCAGCATTGACAATAAAAATTATTGAACTTGAATACACATTTATACCTAACAAATGTAAAAACAGATAACATTTATTTACCTTACATTTAACTTTCAACCCACTGTGTGCACACAATAAAATGAAAGGAACCTCCTTACAAATTAGTTTTTCTTTCAATTTTAGGCATCACATTTATTTAGCTAAATGATTTAGTCCTTACATAGGCTGTTAAAAAAGACATTCTTTAAATTAACAGGTTAAATAAAACTTTATCTATTGAAACTAATAAAAATGAGCTTAAATCAATGTGTTTTAAAAGTTTTGGCCAACAGTAGCAGCTCAGACTGTGTAGTAGCTTGGTCCTTTATCAGCATACAACAAGCAATACGTCAGCAATACGTCCTCCTTCAGGCCCTTAGACTTCTATGTCCTGTATTCCTATTATTATTTCCCCTATACCTTATTATTTGTAAGTCGCTTTGGATAAAATCTTGTAAAAGCATCTAATATAATGTAAAAATATCGGTTTGAAATATTGGCCAAATCTAGTGAACAGCCTGATTCCGAAGATTCATAAAAAAGCAATTATTGGCCGATACCAATATAGTACTGTAGGTTATCGTCTGTATGAGCAGCTTTCCAACCACTCTGATCATCTTAGACCATCTAAAACTAGCTACCACCAGAATCTGGTCTTAAACTAGAGTTTTATACATGGTTTGTGACATAACTTAAACTATTTTGTATTGAGCAATGGGTCATCATTTATGGTGTTTTTGGAGTATTATCACATTTATCATGGTTACGTACTACAAAAGCAAAGGTAAATACCTGCAAGGAAATCCAAACCAGCTGCTTAATAACTGTGGTGAAACAGTGATGTGTTATGTATATTAGAGCATTTCTTGTAGAAAGCCATAAATGTTATCTTTTACACAATTTTTATAACATTTGGTACATGGTACTAAAATCTATTGAAATAATCTTTTTCACAAATCAGATCCTATTATTATGGGAGCAACTGATGATCCATTTCTTATTAGACAGGGCCGTGGTGGATGGAATGACCTCATAGACATTATTATATTCAGTCGTGTGAGGGCTCCACTGGATCTAATAATCATGCCTCCTCTAGGACCTTGAGGCTGCTGCTGCTGTAGTATCACAAGGCCAAGTGAGAGAAATACAGCTTCTATTTACTGCACCAGCTTCAAGGAGACCTGTACAGGACTTTTTAGCAGCTTATAGGTGTTTGTGTTAGGACCCGAAGCAAAATGCTCCCATGGGGCCAAGTGACATTAGCTTTAGTAGTGGCTACTAGTGCATCAGTCATACAAGGTAAGTGAATGATGATTAAGTCTAGTAGTAGATATTTAAAATGATTAATCAATAAGGAAAAACAAACATGATTTCCAGATTGTCTGATTTTGTTTGTAGAGTGTGTTGAACTGAATGGAGCATCCTACAGTGGAGTGAAGAAGATCAGCTCCTCAGGAGAAACATGTTTAAACTGGATAAACACCAGCAGATCATACAACCTGACCATCAACCTTGGCACTGACCCTGGTAGGTTTCTGTTTTCCTAGACGTTTGCTATTTACTAGGATTATCTGCTGTTGAGAGCCAAAGTACAATAGGGGATTTAACAATTGCTCCTAGTTAAAGCGACAGTCTGTAAGTTTTTGTGAAAATGTTTAAATCCATAGAACATGCTGACACTTGCTTTGTGGTGTAAACTCTTTTCAGATCTTATGTACTAGTGCATCTAAAAAAAGTTACAGATTTAAATGTTAAACTCATATGTTATATAGATGTATTACGCACAGAGTGATTTTTTAAGCGTTTATTTATTTTATTGTTGATGATTTTGGCTTACAGCTATTGAAAACCCAAAAATCAGTGCCTCAGAAAATTAGAATATTATATAAGACCAATTGGTACTTTTGGCAGTGTGGGGAGTGTGCCAACTACTGCTGGAAAATGAAGTCCGCATCTCTATAAAAGTTGTCAGTAGCAGAGGGAAGCATGAAGTGCTGTAAGATTTTGTGGGAAAACAAAACTGCACTGACTTTAGACTTGATAATAAAACACAGTGGATCAACACCAGCAGATGACATGTCTCTCCAAACCATCACTGATCATCAATAAATTTTGTATTTTAATTGTAAATAAAGGGAGCAGAGTCTGGATTAAGAGTGGAGCGACACACAGTCCAAACTGCTTGAGGTCTAGTGTGAAGTTTCCACCAATCAGTGATGGTTTGGAGAGACATGTCATCTGCTGGTGTTGATCCACTGTGTTTTATTATCAAGTCCAAAGTCAGTGCAAAGTCTCACAATCTGTTAGCTCATCAGTTCTCATCAGTTCTTCACTCAGGGTTACTATTGCTTTCAATTTAAAATAAAATCTTTGCTGCTTTAAGGAAACCAACCTGAACATTTTGGGATAAAGATTGAGGGTGATGGGGTTTTGGTTACAACAAAATTTAACTAAAATAAATTAGTTTTCTAGGGCATTTAGGTTTTATCACTTATGCTCCAGCTGCAGTTGTTTGGATCTCCATCCAAGTGCGTTTGCATTTTTGTCTGCAATATGTGATATTCAGGTTATTTAATATGTTGCAAAATAACAAGAAAAAAAGATTGACACTGCATTGAAGCCCTTATAAATCGCAGTGTGTGTTCATATTACAAATGTGTGTGTCATTAAATAAATGTCTATAATTATAAAATAATGAGAAAAGTGGCACGTTAAACAGAAGGTAACAAAAGTTAATGTGAATTGTGCCTAATATGATTATATTTGTATTTTTTCTATTTATGATTGCTTACATATGCAACAGAAATGCAGTTGTTAGCATTGATTACTAATAAAATAAAGTCTGATCATTATTTAAATCACAATTATAGACAAACATAATAAACAAACAGTTACACAGAACAAGACACCTACATTTAAAAAATGTCCTATTTTGTGATCTAATTTCAGTAAATTAGGGACTAAATGGGAGTGAAATGTGCAGATTTGCTTGCCTGGTGTGAGGTTCAGGGGGAAATAAGCCTCTTTCACTCTACACTACCTAATGTAGACACGTGCAGATGTACATTTCAGCTGTACCCACCAAACTCCGACCATTATTACTGGGGCCCCATGTGTAGGTAGCACTGATGTGTGGTATTCAGAGCAGGAGCCCTCACACATTTGCCATGTGTGTGTGTAAAATGTGCAAAGCAACCTCTGGCCTCAAACGTGTTCGTAAGACTATATGTTGTAGAAAAAGATTGCTTGGCTTGCTGTTGTGAGCACCAGGCAGGTTGTCATGTACAGTACCAGTCAAAAATTTGGACACAGCCCTCGTCATTCAAAGTCTTATTCTGTCTTTTCTATTTTACTTATTTTCTACATAGTAAATATTATTATTAATCATATCAAAACTATAAAAAAGGACATTTGGAATTTTTAAGTGAACAAAAAACTAACCAACTTTGCCCACTCGTGGCATTTTCTCAGTCAGCTTCATGATATACAGGTGCATCTCAAAAAAATTAAATATTATTGAAAAAAGTTACTTCATTTCAGTAATTCATTTAAAAATGGGGAAACTCCAATAATATTATATAGATGTATTACACACACAGAGTGATCTATTCTAAGTGTTTAATTTTTTTATTGTTGATTATTTTGTCTTACAGCCAATGAAAACCCAAAAATCAGTATCTCAGAAAATTAAAATATTAAATAAGAGCAATTGGTACTTTAGACAGTGTGGGCAGTGTGCCAAGTCCTGCTGGAAAATAAAATCGGCATCTTCATAAAAGTTGTCAGCAGAGGGAAGCAGGAAGTGCTGTAAGATTTTCTGTGAAAGATGACAAGGCTTTAGAAAGTTCACACTAGAACTCAGGTCCCTTGATTTCCAAATTAAATGTAAAATTTACTGATGATCAGTGATGGTTTGGAGAGTCATGTCATCTGCTGGTGTTGATCCACTGTGTTTTATTCAGTCATATTAACTTATCATCATATACTGATTGTAACAAACCCTATTGTTGCCAAAGGACAGTGGGATCACAACTACTGCCGTAACCCTGATGCCTCATCCAGGCCGTGGTGCTTTGTATTCGCTGAAGATGGTATCAAGAGACAAGACTGCTTAGTAGATGCTTGCCAAGGTACACTTTTTAATAAGTATGGAGCCACGTGTATATATACTGTATATATTTTTCATATATATTATACGTGTACATTTTTAAATACATGTTTTAAGGGTGTTACAGTTGCAGTAAAAGAATGTATTAATGGGTTCTCATGTTCTAGATCAGACCTCTGTAGTAGGTTCTGAGGCTGAGACTGAGACTGAGGTGGCGGCTGAAGCGACGTCCTCTGGTCAGGGTCAGACTGAGCCGCGGAGCGTCCATTCACCCAGAGAGAGTGTTGCAGTGAAACCTGACCCAGGCATCAACCGGAGAGTCAGCCTCAGAGGCAGCCAGAAGAAAGACCTTGGAGCGCTGGGTACATTCTGTGAATTTTTCAACTGCATCAGTCCACCAAAAAAGACATCAGAATCTGCATGTTACATTCTGATTAGGGGTGTGCTATATCGTATCGTACACAATAATATTGCCAACATTTTTTAAAATGAACGATTATACCCTGAAATATCCTGCCATATAACCCACCCCTAATTATCACATCAGGGTACTAATTTTTTCTGTTTTTAGCAAAAGAAAAATTGACACTGTTCTCATTTCCCATTATATATCTACTAGAGACAGATTATATCTGTCCAGTATAATTTATGTTACTTTAATACTGAATATATATAGAGATATTTGAAGTGCATTATAGTATCATGACATTCTGGATCACTGACTTCTGTTGAAAATCTGATAAAATTCTTGTATTTTTTAATATCTTAGCTAGGGGTGTGCCATATTACATTGTATGCAATAATAACATTTTATTTTCGCCCACCCCTAATTCTGATTATAGGCTTGTAAAAACTGTATCTGAGGATATTCATCCCCAACATAGACATACACATACAGGTGCTGGTCAACGAATTAGAATAATTTGAAATAGTGCAATCCTGAAATTCTTTGAATGCATTTTTTGTGCAGAAAGCAAATCAGGTGTTCACCGCACCTGTCCTACTCGTTAGACTAATCACAGAACTCGTTACCTGGAAAAAAAATTTGCTCAGCTGAGCTTTTGGTCTTCAAAAGGCCCATTTAGCCCATTTAACTGTGACACTGTTGTTTTATTGAATTAGAATAATGAAGAAACCGTTTCATTGAATTAGAATAATTTTTATTATAATTACAATCATCACTTTCTCAGTATTTTGTGGCTGCCCCCTTGGCTTGTATGACTGCCTGAAGTCTCCGCGGCATCGATTTGACCAGCTTGTCGCAAGTTTCCGCACTCACAGCTTCCCAGGCAGTGGCGATGTTCTGCTTCAGTTGGTCCAGCGTAGTAGGCTTTCTGTCGCGAATGTTCCGCTTGACGATGGCCCAAAGGTTTTCAATGACATTGAGGTCAGGCCGGCCATGCCAAAACTTCAAGCTGTTTTTTAGTGAACCAATCTTTGGTCGACTTTGCCGCATGAGCCGGTGCAAGATCCTGTTGAAATATGAAGTCTTCTTCGCCGAACTGTTCCTCAACAGTCGGAATCAGGAACGTTTCCAGAACATCTTGATATACGGCAGCATTGACAGTCTTCTTGAGGAAGCAGAGTTTCCCTACACCTCGAGCGGACATGCATCCCCAGACCATAACGCTCTGGGTGGTTGTAGGTTTCGCCACCACGACGCCAGACACGAGGACCTTGGTCACCGAAGGAGATGCAGAAGCGTGATTCGTCACTGAAGACCACTTTCTGCCAGTCTTCAGCAGTCCACTCGCCGTGTTCTTTGGCCCACTTCAGCCGTTTCTCCATTTGTTTCTTGTTCAGCATCGGTTTTACTGCTGGAACGCGAGATTTGAAGCCGAGTTCGCGCAGACGACGGTAAGTGGTTGATCTGGAGACGTCAGCGCCGGTCTGCTTGTTCCACAAGTCGGTGAGCTCGGAAGTGGACTTGAACCGGTTGCTGACTGCGATCTTTCTCAGCTGCTTGTTGTCGCGAGCAGAAGTTTTTCGGACGCCGGAACAGTTGGTGCGCTTTCTGCAGTTTTTCTTGAAAGCTTTGCAGACGAAAGACTGGCTGATGCCGAGCTGCTCAGCAATTTTAGTTTGGGTCAAGCCTTGTTGGCGAAGGGCTTGAATTTGAGCCACTATTCCGGTTGAGAGGTCACGCTGCTTACCCATGATTGATTTTACAACTACAAATTCTACTCAACCCTGACTTTATACTGCACAGTGAACACTCTTCACAGAAAACAAAAATTCGAGCATTTATTCTAATTCATTGAAACGGTTTCTCCATTATTCTAATTCAATAAAACAACAGTGTCACAGTTAAATGGCCTAAATGGGCCTTTTGGAAAGCTCAGCTGAGCAAATTTTTTTCCAGGTAACGAGTTCTGTGATTAGTCTAACGAGTAGGACAGGTGCGGTGAACACCTGATTTGCTTTCTGCACAAAAAATGCATTCAAAGAATTTCATGATTGCACTATTTCAAATTATTCTAATTCGTTGACCAGCACCTGTACTGTCCAGACAGTGGCTTGCAAAAATATTCATACCCCTTGAACATTTTCACGTTTTGTCACCTTACAACCGCAAACGTAAATGTATTTTATTGAGATTTAAAGTGATACATGCCTTTTAAAATGTTAATCAAATAAAAATCTGAAAAGTGTGACATGCAAAAGTATTCAGCCCCCATAATTTAATACTTATTAAAGCCACCTTTCATTGCAGTTACCGCTGCAAGTCTTTTGGGGTATGTCTCAACCAGACTGAGATTTTGCCCCTTTTTTTTAACAAAACAGCTTAAGCTCAGCCAAGTTGGATGGAGAGAGTCTGTGAACAGCAATTTTAATGTATTGTTCCATGATTCTGTTTTTTCACTAGTGTTCTCTAACAAACCGCTGAGGCCTTCACAAAAGTTTATATTTATCATAAGGCAAAATTACACACAGCTGGACTCTATTAACTAATTAAGTGACTTCTGAAGTCCATTGACTGCACTGAATTTTATTTAGGAGTTTCAGAGTACAGGGGACTGAATAGTTTTGCACATCACCCTTTTCAGATTTGTATTTGATTAAAATTGTTAAAACCATGTATCATTTTCATTCCATTTCACAATTATGTAGTACTCTGTGTTGGTCTATCATTTAAAATCTCATTAAAATACATTTTAATACAGTAATACAAGTTTGTGGTTGTAATGTGACAAAATGTGAAAAGTATGAATAAATATTTGATATTGTTACTGTTTAACTTAAGTCAATGTAGAAAACATTTAATCCATGTAATTTTGCAATTATGTTGCATTTATTATTTAAACCTGGTCCCTTTTCACATAGATTAACATTATTGCAGTAATTTCAGTAATTTCAGCGTTTTTAAGTTTATTTTGAAGACCACTAACTCTTTTATTCGTGCTCTTTGTTTCAGGCTATGCACTCGCAGGTGTTTTGATGGCAACCATTGTACTGCTAGGCACAGGAATATCTATCGGCTTCGTCTACAGAAAGTAAGTTGAATCATAGAACTAAATACAGCACATACTTTGCTGGTCACTTGTTGGGGTGGGACAATATATCATTATTACATGGAGTCAAATATGACCTCATGACTCCATGTGGGAGCGAATAATGAAATAAGTAAGGTAAACCTGTGGTTAGAGTTTAAATCAGGCCCAAAAAATCCCATTCCACCCCATAAACTGTCATTATGAGCCCGAGCCTGATTTAAACCTGACAGTTTTTAGTAAGTAGAGCATTAAAACTGACCTTTTAGCAATTCTGTGTTTTTTAATGAGTGAAACCTCTGTGACAAAGACGTGTTTATGCTTACTTACTTTGTGTATATAATGTGCCTGTACTAACTGATTTCTTCCCCAAAAAGTTTCTATTTGTCTTGCCTGGCTGCTGCGACCTCGCCTCCATAGCTATTAGGCAGTATGCCAAGCTTTTCATTTTAGCGTGATTCTGGAACTCTAAAAAGCAGAATCTGGCAATAGCATGGTGTACCAATCTTATAGATACACAAGATAGCTATCTTACTATCTAGTGTAAAACAGAGCTCTTGATTTCGTAAGTAAGTATTTATCAATTCACTAATTTACCCAATTTTAATTTTTACTAGATTTCACTTTTTACTGGGTCCCAGTTTTAGGCACTATCTGGTTCGGTAAAAAACGATTCTGGGTTGTTTGTACCCATAGTGTGGTTGGATTGAGCAGGTGTGAAAACAGTAATCGCACTCAGGTGCTGATCAAAACAACCCAAATGAACTCTGGAGAGGTTTGCTTGTGGTGAGAACGTGATCCGGTCTCGATCCACAGATGATGTGAAGTATTGTAGAGAATTGTCTTGTGATATATAGAATCATTATCTTGGGCAACAAATAGTGATAATATCTCTATCGTGTTCTTGTGTGTCGGCCTGTTTCTGCAGGGGTGTAAAGTTGAGGATGCAGCAGGAGCAGAGAGCTTATGAGCAGGAAATGCACAGAATCAATCTCCCCCTATCGGCTTTCACCAACCCGGCCTGCGACATCACCGACGAGCAGCCGGCGTCCGCCAGCGTCCTGCAGGCCGGAGAGAGAGAGGAGGGAGAACCGACAGAGAGAGAGAGACCTGCTGAAAAACAGATTCACACATTCAAAACAAATAATGAGGCAGGTTTGGAGAAAGAGGGCTGATTTTAGCTTGTCTCCCCCTCTCCTCCCCACGGACTCAGACACTTTCCTCAGGGAACGAATTCAGAAGGACGTCGGTAAAAGTAAAGCCCAGAAGACTAAAAGTTAATATGGTTCTTTACTGTTGTTGTAGAAACGGCTCAGACTGTAATCTTTCTAAATGAAAAGGGAACACAGTGCAGGCTGGGTTTGGGCTTTTATTTGTATGTAGGTTCACAATGCTGTGCAGAAGTCAGAGACCCCTAGAGAGAACACACAATAAGTACATAAGTCTCACAGAAAAAAATCTGTTAAATAAGGTGTTTATATACACACCTCCTGCTAGGCCTGTAAAAATAATAAAAGTATTTTTAAAACAAGCAAAAATACTAAAAATAATCCTGCCAACATTAACAAATCACTTATTTATTATTTATACTAAAATATGGATTAAACCTCATACCAAACTTTCACTCCCTCTCTAACTTATTCCCCAATTTCTCTCTCCGATACACACACACACACACACACACACACACACACACACACACACACACACACACACACACACACACACACACACACACACACACACAGCTCTCTGGCACATTTCCTCTCATAAAGCTCTCAGTTAATCTTTTACTCAGTACATTAAAAGATGCTATTTTAAAAATCATCATAGATATCCTGAAATATTATAATAATGTAAAAAATAAATACATTATTATTGTCTGTTTGCCAGGCCTAACTCACACTGCACATATATATTTGTCTCCATCTGAAAAATAGGAGGAAATTCCAGCATTTTAACTTTTTAATTTATATTTAATATATTGTTGTAATTAATCTATTTATATATAGATTTAAATGGGCTTAAAGTTGTAAAATGGGCTTAAGGTGTAGTTGGTGGTCTCTGACTCTGTACAGTACCATGCTTTGAATTATTGCTGTTTGACAACAAAAAAGAAAACAATAATGATTAAAACTTATTTAATGAATATAAACGTTTATTAAATAAATAAATGTGTATAAATGTAATACATATTTGTTGTATCTACTTAAGAAACAAATGGATAATACATTTTTGTTTTATAGTTTTGTTTATTTGCGTGTATGGATTTGAATGTCTGAATTTAATTAATAGCTGCTTATGATACATATTAGACTTTAATCTGGTTTGTTTTACAGAAGTCAAATATTTATACCTAATTGTGCAACAAGAGGAACGAGATTAAAAAGAGGAATAAAAAGTAAAGAATATCTGTGTGTTTTGTTTAATTGCACTATTATTTTTAATTTGACACTGTGCTATATTGTTCACAACAGTGCGACACATTCAGCTAGGGGGCTCCTGAACGCTTCATGACCTCTCTACTGGTCGCGGCAAAGATCGCAACTGCTGTAGATTCACTATCCCGTGTTTTATTATTTAATAAAAACTGAATGAGAGATTCACTTAGTATCAAAATAAAATATCTGTAGAAAATGTAGATCTTATTAATTTATCTTAAATATTATGTCAGTAATTAATTCAATATCAACAAATTAGATCTTAATATCAATATCTTCACTGCATTAGATTCACGATTTCGTTTTTTATTTTACCAGCAAAAGTGAAAGATGCTGAATTGTGCTCATGGTGAACCCGAGCTTAACATTTATAAAATAATATCTTATTAATTAATTCTCAATATTTTGTACAATATAAAGATCTTTATTGTTTTCTTCACAACAGTTCGGCACACTCAGCTGCGGGGCTCCTGAATGCTGCTTAGCCTCTCTGTTGCCCTCTGCTGGCCACGGCAAAGTTCGCCCCTGCTGAAGATTTATTATTTCGTCTTTTATTTTAACAGCAAGTGTTTAAAAAATGCTGAATTGCGTTCGTGATGAGCTTTAGCATTGTATTAAATCAGTTATAGCTTTGCTAAATAATTAGTTTACAGGAAAACGTATAAAGCACTGTACTGTTTTCTTTACAACAGTTCGACACCCTTAGCTTAGGTTGTCCTGAACGTTGCATGGGCTCTCTAGTGCCGTCTGCTGGCCGCGGCAAAGATTGACACTGATATAGATTCACCGTCCCCATGTTTTATTATTTATTAAAAAAATAAACTGTTCAAGAGATTTACTTAATATTAAAATAAAACTTCGGGAAGGCAATTAAGATCTTATTCATTTACACTCAACAAAACAAACCACTGTTCGGTTTCTTTACAATAGTTTTATTATAGCTGTAAATTAAAATGATACTAATTTATGCTCAGGTCGAGGTAGAGCTTGATAGCATTGATGTGTAGAATTTATTATAGTTAAATGGACAACTTGACGAGAAAACTTTAATTATGTGGTAAAGACCTGAGCCTATGCTGGACACTCTTGTGAATTTTCCTGCGGCTCAGTTGGTCTTTTTAAGAACAGAACTTTATAGATTTTAACACATTATTATTATTACTTGATAAAAAAGGTAAGGTCACAATAAAGTATTTGACCAGTACATGCAATCCTATTACTTTATCCTCAACATTTTGTACAAAACAAAGCACCGTGTTCTATTCTCCACAACAGTTCAACACACTCAGCTGCGGGTCTCCTGAACGCTGCATGGCCTCTCTGGTGCCCTTTGCTGGCCGCGGCAAAGATCTTCCCTGCTGTTCTGTGTTCTTCACAAAAGTTTTATTTTAGCCGTAAATAAACATTATGCTGACTTATATTCAGGGCGAGGTAGAGCTTGAAAGCATTGATGTGTGAAATTAATTTTAGTTTTGGTAAATTGACAACTTGGCAAGAAAACTTTCATGGTATATATGGTAAAGACCTGATTCTATTCGTGTATCTACGATCAGGAGATTTTGGGACAGTGCTTTGGCGCCCTCTGCTGGACACACTTATGAATTGTCCTGCGGCTTAGATGTTATTTTTAAAAACGGAACTTTATAGATTTTAACACATTATTATTGGTTATTAATAAATACAAAAAAGGAAAAGTCACAATAAATTATTTGACTAGTAAATACAATCTTATTATATTATTCTCAACATTTTATTTATTTTTTTTACAAAACAAAGCCCCGTCATGTATTCTCCACAACAGTTAGACACACTGGTCTCCTGAAGGGAGCATGGTCTCTCTCGCGCCCTCTGCTGGTCGGGCGCAAGATTCCGTGTTTTATTTGAGCAGAAACTTCAAAACCTTTTTTGAATTTCGTTCAGAATTTAGTTGATCAGGTTGTGTATGTTCTGTAGAATTAATTTCAGCTTTGTTAATTCGCCAACATTGCACGTTAACCTAAAATATATAGTAATGTTTTAAATGTTCATTTATTTTAATGAGCTTTAAGTTAAAGGGCACATGGTGCTTTTGGCGCTCTCTGCGGGTCACTCATTTGTAGTGTTTTGCCGCCCTGTACTTAGTCCTAAAATTCTAAAAACCGGATTTTATGGATTTTTACACATTATTATTTATTAAAAACTGAATGAAATATTTAATCAATATCAACGTACAATATGTGACAAAACAATTAAGATTTTTGTAATTAATTCTGAACATTTTGTACAAAATAAAGCACTTTCCTGTTTTCTCCACAACTGTTTGACACACTCAGCTTAGGGTCACTTGAACGCTGCATGGTCTTTGAAGCGCCCTCTGCTGGCCGCGGCGTAGATCGTCACTGCGGCGGATTCAGTGAGCGTGTTTTATTCTGGCAGAAAATCTAAATGGTGCTGAATTGTGCTCAATATGAGGACGAGCTTATTAGTTATGTACAATAAATCCTAGCCTTGTTAAAATGCGAAGTTAAAAAAATAAAATAAAATGTAATGTTTGAGTCTATTGATGTATTTTTATGAGCTTACTACTGTGAAGTTTCCTGTATCTCTAAATTAAAATAAACATATTAATGTATATTCTAACGAATATAACCTTTGTTAGAGGTTAAATGAAAAAATACACAAGTAGGGTGTAAAACTTTATTAGCTGTGCATATTGTGTTTTCAATAATTTTTCTATTTTTCCTTGATTTTTTATTTCTGCATCTCAGAATAAGAATTTTAGGGAAATTATTTCCTCGGTTTTCTGTTTTCTTTTTTCCTTTTTTCCCCCATTTTTGTATCTTGTAACAAAAGTTGCATTATTTCCTGAAATTCTGTTTGCAAAAGGCGAAAATAGTAAACAGGAAATTGGGGAAATTGAAAAACATTTCTTCTTTACTATAGCTAATAAATGGGAAAACTAAAAAATGAAGACCCAGTTTTCTATTTTCGAGTTTAGCTTCAAACATTAATCAAATTTAACTGATAGTAATTACATAGTTACACGCTGTTTAATTGTGATCCTGCAATTATGAGGTTTGTAAGATTAAAGAATGACATAAATTCTAACAAATGCTTATATATGTAATTTTTTATAGATCAGAGCATCATAAACAGACTGGTTATGCCGATTCATCAATCTGACAAGCTTTACTAATTTAGAAATAAAAAATTAAATATACAAATTAAAATTACAGTATTATGTATTTATTCCTATACGCATATGGACTGATGTTTTTGACGCCCTCTGCTGGTCGTTTATTAGATCGGCACTGCTGTGAAAAACCTGTTAAGACTTTCTTATTCAATTTCTATATAATCTATATAATTTCATTCATTAAATTAGCAGCGTATCATTTTAGACTAATAGAGGACACCTTATATTTACACACATACTGACACAGCGTTAGTGTTTGCAAAAACATTGTATCTCCGGTTTTACCTTTTTCACTTTTTAAATTATATTACATTTTATTTTTGTTCTTTTTATTCAAGTTTAGTCGTATGCATTGTGTTAAAATTGAATGCTAAACAAAACTAGAATCATAGAAATTAAATAACCTAATTTCCTCATGGTTTGACTCCCTTAAACATTTTTAAAACATTTCCTTGGACCAGGCCCTGTAGAGGTGGTGAAGCTGCTTCTTCTTGCTTTAGGTCCTCCCTTAGTTACTCTAAAGGATATAATGTGTGTGTGTGTGTGTGTGTGTGTGAGAGAGAGAGAGAGAGAGAGAGAGAGAGACTGAGAGGCAGTGTTAGTCTGAAACTCAATCCCACAGTGAATATCATTAAGATTTTATAAGAGAGTTCTCAGATTACATCCGAGGAATCAAACCTCTGTACAGCAGTTTTCCTCTTTACAGCAGTGGGTCAGGACTGTGCATTTCTTCTTAAAAAATTAAATATGAAATTTAAGTTACATAATTACGATGTGAAAAGAAAAAACTTTTCAGAGTGGGTCTGGTGTGAAACGCTCTGTTAAAAAAACGAAAATAATTTACAGCAAAAAGTAACAGAGCTGATCACGTCTCGACTTCCACAGTTCCCCTGAACTTCCAATAACTACCATATTTATACTCCACTGTTTCAAACGCATGCTCATTTATAGTTTCTTCAGAAATCAAGGATAATAAAATATAAAAAACGAAATATCCTGCTTTTGTTGTAGTAACTGTCTCTACTCTCCAGAGAAGACATTTCTACTAGATTTTAAAGCATTGCTGTGAGGATTTGATTGTGTCCAATTACAGGAGAGTTAGAGTGAGGTCAGGATGCTGGATATTCTTCACCACCCCACCTCAATCACACCTCCACAACTCCCTGACTCCTCCCAGAAGTACTGGATGGATGCTAACTCTCTATAAATTAAAGTACATTAGTAGTTTGGGTACCCCTGATATTGTTCATGATTTTCCTTTATAAATCACTGTTTGTTCAGATCAGTCATTTCAGTTAAATATATATCATATAGCAGCTGAAGACAGTGATATTTAAAATTTATTTTTAGAAAGCATGAAATAATTCTGTACTCAAAATTAGACAGGTGCATAAATTTGGACACCCCAACAAAAAATGACAAAAATATTTAGTAGATCCTCCTTTTGCAGTAATAACAGCCTTTAAACGCTTCCTATATCTTCCAAAGAGAGTCTGGCTTCTGGTTGAAGGAATTTTGGACCATTCTTCTTTTTACAAAACAGAGATTCCTGAACTTTTTTTTCCACTGTATATAATATTCTCTTTAATATATCCCTATACATGTGAACATAGCTAAAGTCATTAAAAGCCTTTGCCACTTCAAACAACTAAAGAAATAACGTAAACAAAGCATCTTAAGACAAATAAGACTCTGGGTTTTATTTAAAATTACAATCTGAGAGGAAAAGCCAACAAGAGGAGAGATTAACAGTAAAATTCCATTAAATCACATTTTTTACAGTTTTCTGTACTGAACTGACCACAGTCATGCAATCACAGACACACGATTCATCTCCTTCACACGAAAGAATCCACGTGTCTGAACACATTTCATTTAAAATCAGCCGAATCTGACGGCCGAGAGAAAAGTGAAAGTATTTCCTCCACAGAAACTTCAGACCACCTCCATAATCACTGTCTGTAACACCAGCGCCGGTCACCGTGCGTCCAGTCATGAGTTCATAACCGTTTTCATGCAATCAGAAGCCAAAACATGATGACCAGCGCCACAAACAGGAAGAGGCGGGACAGGAACTGTTCATCCATGTGCTGAGGGGTACCAGGAGCAGCTGGAGAGTGAACAGAGATGAGACGGGTTTAATTTAATATAAATACATCAACCAAGCCCAGTTTCTAAGAGTGTACTCATACTAAGCACGGTTCTGCACCCTCCCCACTCCCCCGCTGGCCTGCACTCACACTGAGTTTAAACAATCCGTGCCTAAGTCACACTTATGTCATTACTCACGCTGAATTCAACACCCCCGCCATGAAAAGCACCCTCTCTTGGGAGCGTGCGCCCACCGTCTCCATGATAAAAACTGGGGGTGGGTCCCCCCAGTGCCCCCTTCCACTGCCCCTCTACTCTCAACTTCCGCCTGTTCACCTCGACTTCCACAGTTCCCCTGAACTTCTAATTCTTATTCTTATTTTACACTATTACACTATTATTTTAAACGCAGGCATTCTGAGAGGGAGTTTAATTAAAGCTAAAATATGTTACGTGATGCCTGAGATACATTTTCCCTTCTAGGCTAAAAAATGATTTTCACTTAAAACTTATGTATTGACTCTGCCATTCTACATTCATTGAACATATAGGACACTATATAGTTCTGCATTTATAGACTCTATTCCTCGTGTGATGTTCTGGCATGAGCATATCAGACACAGCATAAATAATAGAAGTCATGAAGGAGTTCATATCTTATATGGAAAAATGTTTAAGTGGAGATTGTTCCTAAAGCACTCTTACGGTCTACATACAAAAATACTTCTGGTTACTCCTTGTTTACTAATTTTACTTCTGCTTTTCCTTTAATTTGCTCTCCACTGTAGAGACTTGCAGGGACTCTAAATACTGAAAAGTTCATTTTTCATGGTCTTTAAACTGTGAAATGCAGCTTAAAAGACCATATTATCAATGGCCATCACTATAATAAGTATATAAAACATACCTTTAAAAAATATGATATCCTTAAGAGAATATTTGAGAACATCCTTAGACGTTTTGGAGAATTTAGAAATACTCTTATGAACAATTTGTGTTACCTTCTCAGAGAAGCTTTTGTAAAAAAATAATGAAAGGGCAACATTTTTGTTGCTTTTTAATTAAAGATGTAGGCTCTCACTCATTCTTCCCCAGAAAGAAATCACTAAAGCCTAATATTGCCATGATATTAATGTTCACAGCGTGCACATTAATCTTTGCTATAACAAAGAACAAGGTTTGCTCAGAGTTTAGTGCTTTATATATTTGTGGGCACATACCTGCAGGTGGCCTTCCATCATTGATGTTGAACGCTGTAGCAAAAATGCCAAAAGGAAACGCTCCAATACCAAAGGACATCTGGAAGCCGCCATCTCCAAAGCCAAATCCTTGAAATCCCTGCAACCCACAACAATGCTTTTAGCTTAATGAAGAAGATTTAATAATGATGCACTTATTTAAAAAAATCGAATATCTTTAAGACCTTAGCCTCTATTTTATGTTTGATAATACTGTGGCAGCTAATAATTTAATAGCGTATTATAATAAATACAAGCACTCCAACTCATAAATCCATAAACTCATCAACAGCTTGTTCATAAAAGTGTTTAGGACAAAAGGAGCTAAAGCGCGTGATGCAATCTCAAATGCCAGGTGTTGTCATTACCTGAGAGGGGCGCAAAAAAGCTCTTTTCCACTTCTCTCTTTGGAGGTGCCTCTTAATAAGTCCCTTTGGGAGCGATTCGTTTACTAATGAATTACTTGCATGCTGGCAATACAGTACCTTCCTACCGTCACGTAATAGTTTCATCACACATGGCTAGTGCAATGTGGCATTCGGTGTTGCATATATATCTGTGTGACTCCACATATAACTCGCCAATCAGTGATTCCACCCTGTCATACGTGTCTGATTGCTGAGGGTTTAATAAATAAACATGGCGGCTGCAGCTCAGTCTGACTTTAGATGATGAAATAATTAAGTGCTTAATGTTAAACCTGTTTTTTTGTTTTGTTTTGTTTTAGCCCAGAGCGAGCATATCAGGTTAATTAGAGTAAAATGGTGCAGTTACTTACCCCACGGTTCTCAGGCTCCGGTCTCTGCCCCTGTGGTCTGGGAGGAGTTCTCTCTCTGAAATCCCAGAGGAAGAAAAATAATGAGTTTCAACAATTACTGCGATTTGGTTCGTGCCAACAACATGCTTCACTTTTTTATACTCATTTAATACATATTTGAACTTTTGTTAATCTGGAAGTGAGGGCTGTTTTTGTGCATTACAGAATACATTATAATTATTCATAATGTTATTGTTATGCAAAATGACTGATTCATAGTAACTAGACCAATATATGAACATATGATCAATAGTTTAGGCTGACCTGAGTATTGCCTATTGTTTTTACTATACAAGAAGTCCCATTACCATGAATAAGCTTGTATATTGACTTTCCTTAAAACAGTGGGTTTTTTTATGTTTTACACAATGAGGATATTTATACCTTTTTATATTCCAATTTCAATGTCAAAAAAATTATAATTAAAAGCTCACTGCTCTTTAAAAAAATAATGTGAAAATGGATTATGCTTTTTGATTATTATTATATCAGTGGCATGAAATGACCATAAAATTGTGTATTGCAATTATTTCTAGCACAGTATATTGTCAAAATGTACTATTGTGACAGACCTACTGTCAGTTAATGTTTTACATTGAGATAAAATGTCATATATATATATTAATGGTTAATTTCATGTGAACCAGGCCAAAGGTCTCAATTGTGTGAAATGAAATGATGATTAACCTCGGGTCCTGCTGGCCGGTGCTGCCTCGCCCATACAGTGGGATGACCTTGTCTCGGCTGATGCCTGCTTTACATACTGGACACACCTGTCTATTTGGCCTTGTTTCCAACCACTGTAAAGAGAGGAAATTGATGTGGGTAATTAGGGACAGTGAAAAGCCTCCAAAAGATTAATATGCATTAGAACGGGGGCACAGACAAAACATGGCAGATCAGGTTTCAAGATGGAAAGAAGACAACGTACCTGATGCAAGCAGGGCCAACTGTGAGCCAGCAGCAGAAAAAAAAACATACAAAGACAATATTAATTCAGTTATGAAGAAGCAAATGACAATAATAATTATTACTGAGATTAATATCATTCAATAAGATAATGGCCTCTTACCAGAAGAGGTGTCCACACAAGCTTATTACTGCATCCTTGGAAGTGTCCAAGCAGATGTTACATTCAAACGTGCTGTCCTGGCTGCTGCTTTCTCCTGATGCTTGGCCACTGGAGCCGGTGGCTGTAGTGTCGGTGGGTGAGGAGCCCGATGCTGGAGGAGGAGAGGCACTAGCCATGATGTTCCTCAAAAGGGCGATTGTGAGCTGCAAGGGTGGGCTGAAAAACACCTGAGAAGAAAAAGATAACTCAATAAACTCTGTAGCTCTAGAAATATTTTAAGATACAAATTACTTTTACACAGACAACACATAACAATTAAGGTCATGCAAGATAAAAAAATACATATAAATTGAATATACATCTTAAAAAACACTTTTAGCAAAGATAAATCCATCATACACATCGGTCATTGTTTATTTCTTATAACTAAGACATGTAGCCAAATGCCTAATGAATAAATAATTACAATAAATAAATACAAAGAAAGTTGTAAAGCATGGATCACATTTATCTGATTTTGGCTTTTGTAAGAAAACAGGATCAGCAGATTAAAAGATTAAAGTTTACAGTGTGTAAAATGTAAATTTAGAATGCTTACAACTACATGGCTAGACATTGTGCAAAATCTATTATAAAACTATCAATACTGTTAATGCAAAACGAACTAAAAAGGGACAAGTCTTAATCCAAACAAACCACATTTCTCACTCCTGTAGTGTCTACTATTAGTGTAAAGCAAAGATTTAAGCTTGGTAATCCTGTAAAACTATATATATAAGATTTTATCAGCATTAAGAGACATTTATGTATTTCTTAAACTACAGCACTATATTTTTTATATAAAAAAAACCTGCACACATAACCTTATCTTTCCAATGCTGATATAAAAATAGTTTATACTGTAAGATCAACATTGCTCCTTTACAGAAAACACATGCACCACAACTACGATTTTCATTAAGTAACTGATGCATTATCAAAAATGTTGTTTGGCAAGATGTGTATATAATTAAAGTCTGAATAAACAAATCTTTGGAAAGAGGCAGTGTAAATAAAAAGCTATTAAATCTTTTAATTATTTGGATTTATTTGCTATGTATATTTTGTAGTAGAATATTGGAGTCTTCTTTTCTATGCATTACAGACCGAAAACAGCATTCTTACATTATTTTCCCATTACTTGAGATCGTTAATTCAGGTCTGAAAGGGTTAAAGGTTACTAAAGGAATAGATTTAAGACACAATATCTTTCTAATAAAATTATCAAATTTCTTATTTGTATAGCACCTTTCATTCACAGATGCAATTTAAAGTGCTATATAAAGATAAGAGTCAATACAAGTTTAGGAAAGTTATAAGAAATTAGAAATGAAAGGGAAATAATATGTATTTATTTATAACAGAATTAAAATGAATAAAATTGGAATATAAGACATAACACAGAACAATGTCAAAATAAAACTACAAGACATTATAAATAAATAGTGTATTTTTATCAACTATCTCAACCCAATTGAAAGAAATAATGTAACTTTAATTATTTAAAGAAAAAGTACCTGAAAACATTTAATTTCCTTTAAGTAAGCAAAGATTCCAGTCGAAATAGAAATCACAGAATTCAGAGTAAGAGATAAACTATTATTATCATTAGATAACTGGCAAATGAACAAAATGTTATTGATAAACCTCAAAAACAGCTCAATTTAAAGCAAATAAAGGTCTAAAATCCAATAATCCTCCAGCAGTGACAGACTACAGACCAGCGCCTGATAATACAGCCTTAACTCCTCAGCGCCACTGTTATTAGCAAGGGTTAGCTAGAGGGTTAGCCAAGCTAGCGACCGTAGTTTACTAACTTTATAACTTACTTCTGGCTCTAAAATAAGCTGATTTACAATCTAAATAATGTTATTAACCTACCTTAACCGTTTCATCCAATAAATCCCCCTGTCTCCGCCGCACACACCAACTGCTGTAGATCACCTAACCCTCCGTCCTCCGGTTAAAGCACCAAACCGCGGCGCATCAATTTCAGCACGATTGCATCAAGTGGAACCCCGGAAAACGCACTCGCATACGTCACGCGAGGATAACCAATCAAGTGGCAGTACGGCGTTGCGTCTTTAACAGAACGACCAATCCGATTGGAGAAAGTCTGCGTAGGGCATCTATGTAATGCTGCAGACCGGAGCCCCAGTGGGCGTGGCTAAACGGCGGAGCATGTGTCAATCATTTTCGACTACACTTTCGTTGTCAATCACTTTTTATTAAGCCAATCCTCAGACAGACCAAGCTGTCCATCATTTTTTACTGCAGCCAATCACCTTAACAGATCTGTCAAAAGAAGGCGGAAACTGCATTGCTACCGGTTGAACGTAGCGCGATTTAAGCTTCTGAACAGCGGTGAAGCTGAATGTGTGTAAGTATTTTACAAAATACTATATTAACAGTTTAAAAACATGTATGTGCTACTGTAGTTAGTCCTGCCTATATGCCGCTCTTAAACAGAAGTAACTGAATGAAAACGTTAGAAAAGCCCTGACTTTAGATATTTTTAAATCAAAGATTAAAATACTCGTTTTTCTGGAATGGCACTTTCGTGTTTTTTAATCGTGTATATGTATGTGTGTGTGTGTGTGTGTGTATATATATATATATATATATATATATATATATATATATATATATATATATATATATATATATATATATATATATATATATATATACACACATATATATATATATATATACACATACATATACACGATTAAAAAACACGAAAGTGCCATTCCAGAAAAACTGTTCCAGAAAAACTGTTTAAACTGTTAATATAGTATTTTGTAAAATACTTATACACATTCAGCTTCACCGCTGTTCAGAAGCTTAAATCGCGCTACGTTCAACCGGTAGCAATGCAGTTTCCGCCTTCTTTTGACAGATCTGTTAAGGTGATTGGCTGCAGTAAAAAATGATGGACAGCTAAGTCTGTCTGAGGATTGGCTTAATAAAAAGTGATTGACAACGAAAGTGTAGTATCTGATTGGCTGCAGTCGAAAATGATTGACACATGCTCCGCCCTTAAGCCACGCCCACTGGGGGCTCCGGTCTGCAGCATTACCCTTCTAGCGTAGGGAGCAGTGAGCGTACGATTTGCCGGAGCTCGTTTTCTATTCCCACATGTAAACACGCAACATTACGAATTATGTCTGAAATGCTGAATTCAGCAACAGCAGAGGTGCACATATATACTAGTGCATCTAAAAAAAATAAAATATCTTTAAAAGTTACTTTATTTCAGTAATTTAGCTAAAAATGAGAAAACTCATATATTAGATGCATTAAACACAGAGTGATCTATTTTAAACGTTTATTTATTTTATTGTTGATAATCAAAAAATAACATAAAAACTCAAATTAGAATATAATATAAGACCAGTTGGAACTTTTGGCAGTGTGGGCAGTGTGCCAATTCCTGCTGGAAAATGAAATCCACATCTCCATAATAGTTGTCCGCTTGACATGGCTCTTCAAACCAACACTGATTGTGGAAACTTCATACTAGACCTCAAGCAGTTTGGACTGTGTGTCTCTCCACTCTTCCTCCAGACTCTGCTCCCTTGATTTCCAAATGAAATGCAAAAATTACTAATGCTCAATTACTGATGGTTTGGGGAGACATGACATCTGCTGGTGTTGATCCACTGTGTTTTATTATCAAGTCCAAAGTCAGTGTAGTTTTGTTTTCCCAGAAAATCTTACAGCACTTCATGCTTCCCTCTGCTACTGACAACTTTTATGGAGATTTCATTTTCCAGCAGGACTTGGCACACTGCCCACACTGCCAAATGTACCAAGTGGTCTTATAAAATATTATAATTTTCTGAAATACTAAATTTGTAAGTCTTTATATTTCATTTTTGGGAGGGGGGGGGGGTTAGGGGTTAAAGAAAAAATATATTCATTAGTTAGAAAGATATCAATATTTTTTGAAATACACCCTGTGTTTTAAATACTTATTTAGTTTTTCTGAATAAATAAACATGTACTGCTCATACAAGGATACTTTTACTTCTAAAACGGCTGAACAGTTTTGTACAGGTTTGTAAAATTTGCATCGTGCTGGGTCATACTGAGGAACAATATATTAAAATAATGTTTTAAAAAATATGATTAAAAGGAAGTAAAATAAGCACTACTTAACTATAAATTGGGGTTTGCTGTCACCTCTACTTACAGGCTTAATATCATTTGCAAAAAAACCTTAAATTGCATTGAAGTATAAAAGTAGATAAGGTATACAAAAGATGAAAAACTATTTTAAAAATGCAATATGAAAAAAGGGATGTTTTAGCTGGCTTTTATATGAATGTAAAATATTAGTCTAGTACTGTAAAGCTATGGTACTTTAATTTAGCTGTTTTACAGTATTCAAGCCTACAATATTAGTTGTATATGTACAAATAATTGTCTATTAAATGAAAGCAGATTAAGGCAGGACAAAGAATAGTGGTATTACACCTTTATTATACATTAAACACACTATATTGTAATACATAACAGCTATTTTTATATATTTTAAACTGCAGTCATTATAGTTCTCTGTTAAAAGAAAACGTCTTCAGGGCTATAAGAATATCAGCTGCTTTTACTTTGCGAGGTGGTAAAGGTGGTGAGTGAATGCATGGGGCTGGATTGTCTGTTGGGGTTTATTGTTTTTACAGAGGGGACAGTGAGAGTGATTGACCCCCTGTCGTTACTCATCACGCTTGTCCTGACGCTAAGCTGGACCCATCAGCACTCTCTGTGATGTTATGCGTGAGGAAATGGTGTTTTGGTATTGAGAACAGATGAGCAGCTGTGATGTGAGAAAATGCACTGGGGGTGGGTCATGTGACTGAGAGTGTGTGTTTGGGTGGTGTGTAATGTGGGGTACTCATGATAGGGTTGAGGGGGGGTGTACTGTTTTTGCCACACTGGCGTTAGTGTGCTCTTTTGGTCAGGTCTAGGATGAGGCCTAGAGCATAAGAGTGGGTTCTCACTTCCTATACCAACACTGTGTAGACTCTGTGGTTTAAATGAGAACTGGTGTAAAATGGACTTTTGGTGTATTAAAACATAATAAAAAGTACTTATCTTTATCAGCGGTCCGAGATCTAGAAATGTTAAAAGTTTGTCAGAACACCCTTCAGACTGGGTGACAAGGGGCATAATTTGCCCTGAGAAATAGTTTTTTCCACCATTATCCAGCTCAAAGTAGCTCCACACCTCCTTGCTAGAATCCGGACAGCCCTGACATTTAAAACGAGGCATTAATAACTTAAAAAGTGCACAAGAAGCTTATTAAAAAAACACTGTTTACATCTCATAACGCTAGCTTCAGCTTCATACGAAAATAACAGAAGCAGGCTATGCCGAGCCTGTATATGTATGTCTATATTATTTATCATATGTGTTATATATCATCAAAGGTTAGTACTCTTCATCATGTTTTTCTACACCAAAAGTCCATTTTATACCAGAGTTCTCCTTTTACCTTCTTTAGTCTCTTTTAAATATAGCTCCCCTAGTGCCCACACACAGGATTAAAGCAATAGATGCAATGCACATGACATTACAAATGGGGGAGTCACTGTAGTTTTGCCCACTGAGTGGCAAAAACACAGACTGTGTGGCAGCTGTAAGGTCAATTTATTCTTCTGTATTGAACCAACGCCATAGCGTAAGTGTACCCTGTGTGTAACTGCGCACCCTATATCATAGGTTGTTCCATTGATCCTTATGTACCTGCCCACACATTCCCACCTTTATGGTGTTATGCAGTAGATAGACAACGATGAAGTATTCTAAATACTTAACATAGCCATCTAGATAACATCATGCACATCTGACACCACATGTGCTGCATTGTAGATTAATTCTACAAATTCTACAAAACAAATGGAATTGTTTAATAAACAAAAAAGTGTTAAACAATCCAAAATATGTTTTATATTTTACATTCTTCAAAGTAGCACCTCTTGCTCAGTTGACAGTTTTGCACATCTTGGATGGATTTTCTCAGTCAGCTTTATGAGGTAGAGTCACCTGGAATTCAAGCTTTCAGTTAACAGCTGTGCTGAACTTGTCAAGAGATTTTCTTCTTGAATTTCTTGTCTCTTAATAAAGTGTTTGAGAGCATCAGCTGTAAAGTAGTGAAGAGGTAGAGTTACAGGTATACAGTGAATAGATATATTTGAGTAATTCTAATCCAGATTATGAGAAGCAAGAACTTCTCAACTAAGTGAAGAAAAAAATACTTTAAGAAATGAAGGTCAGTCAATCTGAAACATATCAAAAACTTTGAAAGTGTCCTCAAGTGCAGTCAAAAAGACCATAAAAAAAGTTTATGATGAAACTGGCTCTCATCAGCACTGCCCCAGGAAAGGAAGCGCAAGAGTTACCTTTTTTGCACAGGATAAGTTCATCAGAGTCACCAGCCTCAGAAACCACAGGTATACAGCTCCCCAGATGAGAGCACCTAAATGCTTCACAGAGTATTTTTTGGTTTGTTTAACACTTTTAAGTTTCTACATTCCTTATGCGTTGCTTTATAGTCTGGGTTTTCCTACATTTACAATGTACAACAGCAAAACATAGAGTAAAACTGTGTGTCCAAACTTTTTGACTATTTGTTACATAAACCCAAACTTTTAATTTCAGTAGGGTCATTGTTTTTCTGTTAAACATTGTATTAAACAGTGTCTGCTATGATTCAGTGCTGGATCAGTGGTAAGAGCACTGGGTCATCAATTAGATAAACTAGATGTTAAATAGAAACTGGAAATACTTGTCCATACCCTTATTCTACTGGTTCGGAGAACATTACATACTGTGATTTCCAGCGATGAACACAGTAGACAAATAGACCACAGTTGAGTTTCTATCAACGGAGACAAAGTCGATACTGATTCAGTGGAAGACACTAACAGCTAAATATATGTATATAAACATGAACCTATTAGCACCATGCCCAGTTACAGGTGTATAAAGCATACAAAGCATTAAAAAGTTTAGAAATAATACATAAAAACACATTTTAAACATCAACTATAAAGTGCTATACAGAACAAAGTAAAAAAAAACATATATAAATGATATAAACAAAATACATACAATTAAAACAAATTGGTTAAACCTAATACTTAAAAAATAAAATATCTGATCAGTAGACAAACAACAGACCACTAAAACTTAAGCAAATTAGAACGGGGAAAATCATACATAAAAATTTGGAATAATTATTAAACAGAATGTAGGCAAATGATAAGTCTAGAAGAATATATACAAAAAATATATATATATATAAAAACTATTAGTGATCAGCTTGATTAAAAGGAATGCTTTGCGTCCACATATCCATTTATGCCATAAATCATCTTATGCAAAATTGGAACTTTCAGTCTTTTAAACTTTTAAACTTTTCAGATTTTTTAAGGACAAAACTGGGAACTCATCTGATAATGTGTTCATTTCTTTCTACTTCAGAATGGCCTCTGACCTCTTAACTTTCTCATGGGTTTTAAATGGCCCTTTCAGAAGCTTCCACAAGAGGGAGGCCAGATCTGTAACAACTGGTCAGACATTGCATCATAAGCCTGTTATGTAACAGTGGATGCAAAATTAGAGTAGCGTAGTGTAGCAATTATATATTCAAAGATGTTTTCCTGCTTGGAATTACAGGTTATTCGTACAGTTGCAACCTGTTATTTAGCATTCATAAATACAGATGTACTACCCAGCAGAAAGTAACCTTAAGCAAGCATTTATCCAGCAGCTTTCCATCCCCTCACCTTACATATAACTTTAAGTAAGTCCACAGTGAGCTTGGGCTCATCCTAAAGGACAAGAATATAGCTTTTACATATAGATCATTCTCTATACTAGTAAATAAGAACCTGTAAACTTACACCAACAAGAAGGTTTTAAACCACGCCCATAGAGCTCATTGATAGGTTTGTGTATAAGTATGTATATATATATATACGTATATATATATATATATATATATATATATACGTATATATATATATATATACGTATATATATATATATATATACGTATATATATATATATATATATATACGTATATATATATATATATATATATACGTATATATATATATATATACGTATATATATATATATATACGTATATATATATATATATATATATATATATATATATATATATATATATATATACGTATATATATGTATATATATATATATACGTATATATATATATATATATATATATACGTATATATATATATATATATATACGTATATATATATATATATATATATATATATATATATATATACGTATATATATATATATATATATAAAAAAGTCAATAAGACCTTTTTATACTTGGTCACTTCATGGGTAAACAATTAAATGGAATTTAAGAATTAAAATATAGCATTCTCCCCTTTCACCTTTTCACCCTAAATTCACCTTTTCACCCTAAGAAAGCCCTAAAACTGCTTAATCCCTGGTCGGTTCACTAGATGCGCTTGAGCACTTCTTACTCCCCTGTTCTGGACACAACCAGTGTTCCACCACACTTGAAAACAGATGTACCACAACTTTAATACTTTATTACAAGTTCAAGTTTATTTTATAGTTCAAGTTTTTTATTTCATGATTATTTTTTACTTTTAACTAGGTGCACTTGTGTATTTGTGCCACCTCTGTTTGGGACACAGCCAGTAGCCAGTGTTCCTGTACACTAGAAAACAGAGGTACCACAGCTTTAAGGTTTTGTTTATTTCATGTTTATTTTTGACTTTCTACCCCAAGAAACACATTTTTTACCCTTGGACTCCTCTAACTGCTTAATCCCTGGTTATTTAACTAGGTTCACTTACGCACTTCTGCCACCTCTGTTTGGGACACAGTCAGTGTTCCTCCACACTATAAAATGGGGGTACCACAACTTTAATACTTTAGAAATTTGTTTTTTAAATGTTTGACTTTCTACCTCATGAAACACTTTTTCACCCTTAGAACGTCCTAAAACTGCTTGATCCCGATGATTGCCAACCGATGTGCTGCATATGTTCTGGACTTAAATACATTTTGGCAAACTATTATTTCTACTTACGCAGACGTAATATAGAGACCAATAGATCATTCTCTATTCAAAGCAACTATCTTAAAATTAATATATTAGCATTCTTCACTTTATTAGCAAGAAGGCTGATATTGCTTAGATGGAAAGATCCTCTTCCCTGTACTTTTTCTCAGTGGACAAATGAAATTGTACAACATCTCTAGTTGAAAAAGATAAGATATAGTACTCTCTTCATGGATCTCTTCAGAAACTTTATACAATATGGCAAGTTTTTTTGATGTATAGAAAAGTTGGGCACATACCACAAGAAACACATTTTCACCCACAAAACGTCTTAAAACTGCTTAATCCCTATTTAACTAGGTGCACTAGGTGTACAATTGCCACCTCTGTTTGGGACACAGCCTGTAGCCAGTGTTTCTCAACACTAGAAAACGGGGGTAACACAACTTCAATACTTTCTAACAGTTTAAAGTTTTGTTTTATTTGTTATGTTCATTTTTTTATTTTCTACCCCAAGAAACAGCTTTCTTACCCTCAGAAAACCTAAAACTGCTTAATCCCAAGTTAGTTGAGTGGATGCGATTTGAGACACAGCCAATGTATATCCTCTACAGCCGTCACAACAGGAAAGCAGAGCCACCACAGTTTCATTTTTCCCAAAAATTGCGTCACGCTGCAATAGCGTCAGCACAGAGTAGCGAGAAGTGACGGCGGGGGCGGGGCCTTGTTGCGGGCAGGCGGGGGCGTCGCCGCGGTGGGCGGGGCGTTACTACGACGGGAGGGGCGTTGCTCTGGTGGGAGGGGCTTCGTAGTGTACGGGCGGTGTGTTGGTGCGGTGGGGCGGGGCTACGCCGTGGGCCGTGCCGTTGCCAGGCGCAGGGGGTCGGTCGGTGTGTGCGGGAGCCGCGGAGACCTGCGCTGCTGCTGTACAGTAGTGTTGGTAGTTGTGTGTACGAGCAGAGTTCAGGGTTCTGGAGACTTTTAGGACTTTTATGTGTTATAAAAGAGGCAGAAGAGCTGAACTACACCCCTGGTTAGAGGCGCGGAGAGCCGGTCAGCTGTAGGCGAGCCGTTCCGCTTTAAGAGACTTCAGCTGGGGGATTGACATCCAGCACAGACGCGGCTAACGGAGCTAGCCTAGCGATAATCTGCCGGAGTAGCCAGCCATCAGCGGGTCTCTTTCGCCTCACGTCCGACCGGGGGACGGAGAGACACCACCCCCCAGCTCCTGGAGACCCTGACCGTCAACTAAATGATCATGGAGAGGAAGAGGGTGGACTGCCCGGCTCTGCCACCGGGCTGGAAGAAAGAGGAGGTGATCCGGAAGTCGGGACTCAGTGCTGGCAAAAGTGATGTTTATTACTACAGGTAAGCAAATAAAACACACTGGAGCTCCACTGATGTTTCATAAAGTGAGTAAAGTTCTTTATTTTAACATTTTAAACAAGCAAAACTCATCCAAAACTAATTTACTAAACTAAAGCTCCCTAAAACAAGCTAAACTTCACTTTTAAACACACAGTAAGTTTGTATTTCTTACTTTAATGCCTTTCCTTAGCATTACTGTATATTAGGAGTGGGCGATATGGGCCTAAAATAATATCACAATATTTCATGGTATTTTTGCGATAACAATACTCTTGGCGATATGAAAAAAACACTGAATTGAATTGAAACAATATTGAAAAAATACACTACTGCAGCAAAATGGAAAAAAAAAATAACATTATATTATTACATGTGACATGATATGATATGGCATATGGTATGTCATTGGAATATTAGGTCCCCACAAATGGCTTAATACATGATCGTGCTCTTAAGTTGTAGTTGAACTTTACTTCTTAAAACACGCTGGTTTAAGAGTTGAGTCTTACTTAATGTATTATTCTGCTTAAGTAATGCAGAAGTACTAATGCAGAAGTATTATTATTATCATTCTTCTTATTATTTAACACGTGACATGGTGGCTTAGTGGTTAGCACGTTGCCTCCCAGCGCTGGGGTCTTGGGTTCAAGTCCCTATCTGGGTTGAGTTTCTATGTTCTTCCCGTGTCTGCGTGGGTTTTCTCCGGGGACACACTTGTCCTGGTGTGTGGGTGTGTGGGTGTAAGTATGTGCAGTGTTTTGTGAATGTGTGTATGACTGTATGCCCAGATCTGGATTGACACTCAATCCAGTGCTGGGTGAGCTCCTCAGTGCCCGATGCAGTCCTCCAGGTGAATGGTTGGTTCCGGTTAAGAGTACACTGTGCGCGATTGGCTGCCACTTCTTACCGATGTGTGTGGGTGTGTGTGTGTGTGTGTGTGGATGAGTGCTGAGTATAAAATTATTGTGTGTGAAATTTAATTGTAAAGCGTTCTTGAGTTTTTAGAAAGCCGCTGTATAGTAAGTGTAACTTCATTTATTTATTCATAAATGCTGTTGCAGATTTTTCCAACCAGAATGTCCCCATAAGGACAGAATGCCCAAAACAAAGTCCCCATACACTGAATACTGAATAGATTTTAACACTGGCTCTTATAACCACCCCAGGATTCATTCTGCCACAGATTTTCTGCTCTTTTGTTAAGGATCTGTGGACCACATCATCAGAATGTCATAGTAGGGGAGCAGTCTGATCCAAGAAGCATATTTATGATGATGAACTGGTCTAATAATTCTCAAGCATCTCAGCGTGAGGACACTGATCCAAGATCAGCTCACATCAGTCCTCTGTGGTGCAGTTTAAACGACATGGGCAGATACCAAATCAGCATTCATACTCTGAGAGAGTTTTCACACCTGACAGTTCAGTCTGAAATCAAGTTTGTGTGTTTGTTACATTGTTTGCAGTACATACTTGACACTGACCGGTCAGTAGTCTTTATTGTTCAGCGAGTTGTCTTTCCAGGTGTTGTACCAAATTTAGCCTCTACTTGCTCTCAGATATCTTTTATTTTTGTTCATATATGAGAGTTCATCTACAGTAACAGCAGATAGTAGGGGTGGAAATCACAAGGCATTTCATGGTAAAATATAATTGTCTGTGATAACAATATCACAATAGTGTGATTCTACAATACGTAACATATCCTAAGACAATCCTGTACAATACTTAACGGCATTTGTGTTAGGAAAGAGGATAAAATACTCCTAAATAAACAAATATAAAGATTTAGCAACTTTAGTTAGTCAAATCGGGGGTCTTTGGGAGTTTAGTACTCCAATAAAAATATTAGTATATTGTCCCATCCCTAATAGACACAGGTATCAGCACAATTGCAGTGCAGTAAGCATGCATGCTACCAGTGTCACACTGCTTCTTTTGTAATTTTATTTTGTTAAATTACTTAAAATAGCCTGCCTTAACATTGAGATTTGGTCTAAAAGGTGGTCTCAAAGTCCAAACTATCTAAAAAGTGTGTTCACTCTGTAGACAAAACAGAACATGGTTCAGTTGACCAAATTTAGGTCTTTAGCTCCGTACTAAGTCTTCTAACTTAGTTCTGCGGCTTTGTGAGTTCCAGCCCTAAAGAGCTGTGTAGCAGTAAAATCTAGAAAACAGCAATTCTCTGTGCTGTAGAAAGCATAGAGGAGTCCAAAAAGGGTTGGCAGCCTTCTCTGTAGGTGGATGTCAGATGAGCATAGGTTAATATTACCCTTATATTGCCCTTAAATTATCAGTTAGGCTACGCTTTGTGCTTTTAATGCCACCAATGTAACTTCTGTGAAACTTAGAAGTTTAGAAATTCAGATAAAAAGGTTTTTGAGTTCTTGCTTCTAGGTCAGATCCATAAATATTATTTTCTTGTCTTTTAATGTGGGTGTTGGTAGTGGCTAAGTATATTGCTGTTTAGATGGCAGGCTAGAGTTTGATACCCTGGCCTGGCACACTCACTGCACCACACCAATAAGAGTCATTGGGCGTAACTCATAACTCTAGATTCTTTTGCTTGTGCAACATAATTCCCACGTAAGTCACTCTGAATAAGAGCAAAGGTACGCCGGCCTTTACAGCATGAACAGTCTCCTTTTAATCCCGTACCTACATTGCTGAAGTTTTGGCCCCTCAAACTGTTCTAAAGTGTTCTGATAGATAATAACCAAATAATGGTCAAATGGAGATATAGGGTTAGTGTCAGAGTGACATTTTTATGTGCAAAAAAAAAAGGTGAACTTGAGTGATGTGTTTTTTGATTGCAGAACTTGGGTAGACTTGGCACCGGCTGGCTGTAAATGCAGTGAAGCTTGTAAGAAGTGCTTTCGAGGCAGGCCAGGTGATCGTAGGCACAGAGGCTATAAGCTTAGTGTTCACGCTGTTCATTATGTGGAACAGAAACTTGATTTCCTTGGCTCAGTCACCACACCATGTTCCTTCACTTCTCGTCTCATTTTAAGAACAGTCAGTGGCCCCTGATTACAATATAGTTTGCGGCTTCATATAATTTAAAACAGTACTTTTGCAAAAACTGATAGTTTCACATTTTCCCATTGCTTTTTTAGTCAACATGGAGCTAATGTAGCTAACAGGTAATAACTTGGAGCTTGGGGCCACCAGTTGGCAATGTGCAAACCCTGCACACAGAACTAAATCATTGCACATTTGTCTTAGACTTGTTAAATAATCTTTAAGTTTTCTTGCTTATTTAGTTTTGAAATATTTGAAACAATATGACACACTGTTTATCTAAAATATAAACACATAAGCGATACACAAAAGTATAGTAGAGAAATCATAATGGTGGTATGAACTTTGCTTAGCCTCCTGTTATATTAAAATGACTCATGTTTGACCCTACCAAATAGTTCAACTGCAGATAAAACTAAAGAAAATGTTTTCTCCATAAATGTTATCTTTAGCTCAATTAATATGAATATTAATATATATTATGAATATATATTATTATTATATAAATTTGTTACCTTTTGCAGACTATGGGTCATCTATGATAATTCAAAACAAGAAATTACTTTCTCTAAAACTGTGAAATTAGTCAATTTTACCCTGTTATTTTCTGGGTGAAATTGACCTGTTTTAAAGTTTGAAGATCTAAGGAAAATAGTTAAAAGTATTTTTTCAGTATAAAACTTCTTCTGCTTGCCTTAATTAGTGTAATCAACATATAATATGAAAATAGTTCATCTCACATATTTGCAAAAACAAAAACAAAATTGCAGCGTTATGTTACAATGTTACATAAAACTATTGTGTTTTATATGTTCGACTTTCAAAAGTAGTGAAACATTAAAACGTTTTTTTTTTTTTAATGAAAAACAAGTGAATTATCCTAATTGAATAATTAGCTGTTAGAGGTAAGAAACACCATTACACTAAATATTGAAAGAATAATTAGTAATGGAGTTAGTAATGAAATATTCACACTGCTTGTTAGGATTTTTTGGTTTGTTTTGGATAATTAAACATGCACCGGGTCAAACTGACCCAAGAACACCATTGCTGTTCCTGATGAATGAACATAACAGGAGAATCTATAATCGTGTGTGCTTCCATTATTTGTTGGGTACATTAGCCTTGTATCTCCAAACTTGAGTCTGGATCATCACTTTTAGCATGGCCTACCAGCAGCAATGTCTTGATTGACCATATTGTCTCTCTTATTGAGTCGAATTGAGGTGACCGGCTATAGTTTAGGGAAAGCTGCCTCCTATTCTTGTTCAGTGGGGAGCTGCTGACAGTGGCGTGCGAGCAGAGTGCTAGCAGTGTGCTGATCTTCCTGATAGTGAGGCTGACGCATGGCCTTCGTGTGTTGCTGGTTGGTCTCCCGTCACATCCTGTGCTGCTGCTGGCCTGCACTCTGGTGTAGCAGCGGCAGAACTCCAGCCTAACCCCAGCCACAGTCCTAGCTTGCCTCCGTAGGCCACGAGGTGCTCGGCCTACGGCAGCAGGCGTCCCACAGCAAGGCCGCACTCTGCTGCGCGACCGTTTTTTAGTACAAGCTGTCTTCTGGTTCTGCTGGTTCTGCAGTATTCCCTTTTTTAAATAGAAAGTTTTTCCTCCTTTTCCATGACTCACCGAAAAACACCCTACAGAGATGGCACTTTTTTTGTTCCTGCACTGAAGGATTGATGATAGTGATGATAGTGGGGTTTCTACTTTTATAGCAGTGCAATAAGTAAAACAAAAGCCATGAAGTGGCTTCTCTTTTTCCTCCCTCCTCTGGCTCTCATGAGCCAGTGGCGTTCGTGCGCTGTGGGGGAGGGGTGTTTGCCGTGGCTTGTTTTGAGGTGCCGTGATGGGCGAGAGAGGAGGCGTGTAAACTGATCTCTCGACACCGCAACAGCGAGGTTTGTTCGAGGTGCCGGGGTGACAGGCCGAGGTTTTTATGCCAGTGTGTATTCTGCAGCACCGTGGTGTCGGTGCTTTGACTTCGGCTCTGTTGGGTTGGTCGTTTTGGCGGTAGAATACCATATGCCAACCGTATCAATTGAACTTTCGAGAAGTTTAGTACAAATTATCTGTTTTTGAGCCAGCCATGGTCTGTTTTAATCTATATTATATGGTTATAGATTATACACTTCTGTGCAAAAGTTATAGGACCCTATTCATGTATTAATTTCCAGCAAACAACAGCTTTAAAGTCTATTAATTATAGCAGCAAGTTCTGATTGTCCAGGCACAACTTGGTAAAATATTAAAAAATTTGCAATCAGTAAAGTCAGAGATAATCTAAAATGTATGCAACATCATACATGAGTCACTTCAGCACTGACACGCTATATATATAATAGTTCAAATTTTACAATTTGTTTGGGAAATTTGGGATTCTAATTTTTGATTATTAATGTAGGCTCAAAAAGAAACCAGGCAACATTTTGGCATTAGTTTTAAACCTAAGCCTGTAGGTTTGCTTAGACCCTCTAATTTATGAGAACCCTGAAGAACACAATCCACTTGTATAAGATAGGAAATATGTTAAGAAAAACAAGCTAAAAAACAAAAAGATTTAAAGATACAGAAAAAATGAGGACCCCTAACCATTGTGCAAGTGCTGCAGAGCTGCCAGACCACTGAAACTGCCCACCATCAGATAAACAGCACTTAAAGCTTTTATCTTTGAAAGAGAGGAAACAATCAAGTGCCACTCTCACTTCTCATCTGAAAGCCTCCACAGGTGTTTGTGTCCATCTTTCTACTGCGAGGGAACAACTCAACTCTGTGGCTCTGAAAGAATGTGTAGATGATCTAGAATCTCTCACTGAAAAAAAAAAAATAACTGCTGAAATTGCTTCTGCTCTCAGAATAATACAGAGACAGACAACTCCAGAGTCCAGCCTTAACATCATTGAATGTGGAGGACTTGGATAGCATGGTTAAGATCATTTGTTGAATGCTCTGCTTTTGTTGACCGTGCACTGCATTGGTATTTTTGTCATTGAAATGGATCAGCTCACCTGCTCTTTAAAGGGCTTAGATCATTCAAACTTTTTGATTTGTCTTAATATCTAAGAATTTTACATAGCCAATCCAATTACTTTAAAGGAAAAACAATCAATCAAATACAGTGACATTCAAACGGTTTCGCCTGCCCTGGTAAAACGTTCTGTTCCTCTGAAGTGAGTGGAAGAGGAACTGGTCTAAAAAAAGCATGTATTTAAATTCAAAACATTATTTTCAACATTATGTTAAACAAGATTTGCATATTATTTTGTTTTGTACAATTTTTAAATAAAAATGAGCTCTTGGATGACCTTTAAAGCCTCAGAACTTATTGCAAATTTTTAAGTTTTATAAATACTCTGACTTTGCAAATTCTCAATCTGATCTGAATTTGAGCATAATTTAGCAGTGTATATTGGTCAGCGGCTTAATCTGAAAGGCACCCATCAATAGCCAGTGATTACTGTGCATATTCAGTAGTTTGCTATTTTATAGTTATGTTAAAATAATGCTGCAGCGGCAACATTCTGGCACTAGTACACACAATTCAGGCCAGCCAATTAAAACAGCCTATCATTTGGGCCATACATCGGTATTTGCTATCACTTTACTTGAATGGTCCACTATAGATGCCTCATAGATGCTCAACTAACATTATTTAAATATCTATTAAATGTAACTGAACGCTTAGGGTGTTTTCACACCAGCACTATTTGGTCCGGTTAAAGCGGACTCTGGTTCGTTTGTACGCTCAGTGCGGTGTGTAAGCAGGTGTGAAAACGTGTGCTGATCAAAACAACCATACCGAGACCAGCTAGTGGAGATGATCTTGGTCCGATTACCAACAAACTCTGGAGCGGTTCACTTGTGGTGAGAACATGATCCGGTCTCATTCTAATCCAGCTATCAATTATACTCCTTTTATTTGAGACAAACTGCTGATAAGGTGCAGTTTAATCTAATATATTAGCCAGAGAATATTAATAACCACAGCCCTGAACAAACACTGTCTCTGCTGCTCCATGCTGCTTAAATGCGCTGTGTGTGCTGCGTTCACTGCTCGCAGCCACGCGACTCCGTTAACTATGTGTACATCTGCACTGCACGTCCTATTAAAAACACTGTGTCTAAAAGCGCAGCATTTCGGTATTCTGTGTTAAAGCAGCTTCACACTGCACAGATATCGCACTGGAACACTGAATCTTCTCGCTATATTTACTTTCTTGCTCACGCGCCAGATACCTCTGACCAATCAGAGGAGACAATGTGCTTGCGCGGTTTATTGGTGCGCATTTTGGTGTGTTTAACATTTAAGCCAGTGTGAAACTAAACCAAACAGAGGGAGAAACTCTCCAAGTAAACAAATTCATCAACTGACCCAACTACAGGTGTAATCTTGAATCTTAATCTTGAATCAACCCTAAAACTAACCCTCATTTTGACATCAGCTTTAAACTTAAATATAACCCTAAACCTGACTTCTAAAGGTTAAGGTTAGGGTATAGGTTAAGGTGTAGCAATACACTCAATAAAGAATAATTTATATTTAGCTAAGAATTCAATTGCATTTAATTGAAATGTAGTTTTAATTAAAAATAAACATTAAAAATAGACCGCCAAAGTAAAGTGTTACCTAGTATTCATTTTGGGCATGAAACAAACTAATTTATCCTAGGTTAGAACCCTGTGAGGATTAATAAAGGTAAAGACAGTCTGAAAGGAAGTCGGACAGGTGGATTCTGGCAGAGAGTTGGTTAAAGGAACTCTGCAGCCGAATCAGGGTGTGGAACACCTCTGAAGGGTTCCCACCCAGTTCTCTCCGCTGAGTTGCACAAGATGTTCTGTGTTTTTTTCTCACTACACAAAACAGCATGTTGCTGTTGTTTGTATGATATATATATGTTAGAAATGTTGTGGTAGAAATGGTAGAAATGCTCATATGTTGGTTTTACGGTTATTATTTTGCCACGAAATTCTGATTTTGGGTTGGTTTATGCCACCATGCATGATCATAGTACCCACAATTAAACCAACCTACTAACTATAACATCAGGTAGCTTTGCAGGAACCTTGAAAGTAGTACATATCTTACTTTCTGAAAGTGAAGCATGCACTTTTAATACTGATTGACTGTCCTCTCTGTAATAAAGGCAATAAAGTGGCTTCCTCAAGACTTCGTATTGCATATATCTTGTGGACATCCACACTGATGTCTTTATAAGGGTCATTAGCAGAAGTTCCTGTGGAGTCTGAGGTCATGTCCCTCTTTTTGGAGCACATCTTTCAGTGTTTCCTGTTTGTGTAGTGTCTAAAGCTCTTCCTTCGTTTCTAACAATATGTTCGGGTCATTATCTGTTGTTACATAGCACATATCTTGAATGGGAAACACCTTATTGGTTTTAAATACATGTTACTATCCGTGGAATGACCGTTATATAGGGCAGGTTGCCCAGACATTGGTTATAAATTTGTTTTAGTCTAGGTTTAGGCCTAATCTGGTTCTGGGAACTGAACTATAGAAGATTGTTCCACTTAGAAAACAAACTGCAGTACTGTGATTTCTTCTATTTTTGAAAAAAATTCACACTTGATTCCCATTTAACAGATAAGTTTAAAAGAATATTTTTAGCAATGTTTAGCAATGTCTTGCACCAATTTCATTGAAATTTGCCTGTAATAATAAAGGTTTACATTACAAGGTTATTAGAACTTTTCTCACATAACGTTTAAAGCTAGATGAATACAGCGAATAATGTGGAAATGTTAAAAATACCATTAAAAAAAATTAAAACATTGACACAAGTATTGTTGCAGCAACAGTACCAGAATATGAAATAAAAACATTCTAAAAATACTTGATAGACTGAATGTTCTAAGAACATTGTATCGTTATGTAATATGTTGTAATATGAGACAGAATGAAGGCAAAATACATAATTTTACTGAATTTAGATGATAATTGATATAATTTAAACTACATTCAGTAAACTTGATAACCCCCAGCTCTGCTGAATTGAAACAGCACTTAAATAGATCCAGTGGTGCAAGTTCTCAGAAGTAACTGTCCTGGAAAACGTCTTCAGAAGAGTAGTGATGACTCATCTAGAAAGCCGCAAAAGAACATCTATGGAACTGCAGGGCTCCTTCACATCAGATGCTCTCAGTGTTTATGACATGGAGAAAAAATGTGATGTGTGATAACGCTGATGAGCGTCTGTCTCTAATTTCACATCTAAAAGGTGGCGCAGCAAGGTAAGAGTACGTGGTAGAGTGGAGGACAGTGAGTGATTAAACACAGTGTTTAAAAACTCCAGCAGCACTGCTGTACCTGATCCACTCACTGTACCACCAGCTAAACACAAACTAACACCTCATACACCACCACCATGCTAATCAGTGCTAATCACTGCAGTGCTAAGAATAAAGTCCCACCACCCAAATAATAATAATAGCTGATCTGTGTTGTTTTTCTCTCCTGTGGAGTCTTGAGCATTGAAAACAGGGTAAAAAGTGGATAATAATGTATGCAGAGAAACAACAAAGTGCTCCTCTATGATCAGCAGAGCTGATAAGATGGACAGTGAGTGTAGAAACATGGAGGTAATATTGATATTGAATTATTAGTCAGCCCTAGTTCCAAGCCAGTTGTGTCCTTTCCTGATTATATATGAGCTTCTACTACATACAGTATCTCAGCCTGTGTTACAGCCATGACTGCATGCATGTATACTCTGCTCTCCAGTAGCTGTGTTTCAAATAAATGATGCCCTGCAGCTCTGTTCTCTCTCTTCTCCTCTGTGTCAGCAGGCTCCTTTAGTCAGGGTTTGTCCACATATACCACTGTTTTACTGGCAGGGGTCAGCAACTGGACCCTTCAATGATAAACCCACCAAGCATCTGATAACATTAACCAATACTTAATCCATTTTTTACCAAGAAAAAACATACCCTATAAGCCAGACTGGTTGGCCTGGTTAATGAGTTTAGCTCTTGACTAGCATAGCACAACTTCACTACAATAATTTCGCAGGGCTGATTGGCCAGTTTGGTCAATCTGGTTATACTGTTGGACCAGCGAGGCTCAACTAACCAGGTCATGCTGGTCAACTGGCTAGGTCATGCTGCTGGACCAGTAAGATAAAGCTGGTCATGCAGGCCAAATAAAAAACACATCTGATGTTGATCATCTGGCTTAACCAGCTTTTTCCAGAAGAGAAATCTGGTAGTTGTTGGAAACATTAGGACTGGCCTAAGTAATTTACCAGATTCAACATATTGTGTAGTATCCATTGCAAAATTACCCTATTCAATTAATTTCTATTTTCTGGTCTATTTTCACACAAAAGGCTCACTGGATTATAAGGCGCATTAAGCGACACTAAGGATGCCTACATTGAAGTGAGCAAGAGTGTCGCCATGTTTGCCTTCTTATAGGGAAGCGCCTAAGTAAACAAAACTGTAATTCCTAAAAAAACATTTTCGTCAAACGAGTGCTGGATGTTAATCTACACAGATTTGTCTCCTGAAAACTGTTTATTTTGTAATGTTACTGCACTCAACCATAGTGCTGGAGAAACTTTACTAAAACTTCTGTAACTGTACACTGTACTTCACCGGAGTCGCTTTACTGCTCCTTAATACCTGACTGGTAAAATTCGTACATAAGGTGCACTGACGATTTTTGGTAAAATTAAAGGATTGTAAGTGCCCCTTATAGTCTGAAAAATAATGTTTCCCTTGATTAATCATGGGTGTGTTTTGGGCGCAATAAATCAATCAGCGTGTCACTTGTCATTTTCTTTAAGAGCCAGTTTCATTCTGACTTTGGTGCATTGCTATTTCAATGGCGCAGTGTCCATGTGTGTGTAACAAGCGGAGGTGTACATGTGTGGGCATGTGCCTGTGTTTACAATTCTCTGCCAAGGTAGCAATGAACATCTGACTGTTAAAGGTTGCTTTCAGTCGGTAGTGCACCGTTGCCAAGATAGCAATACGCAAAAAAATTACCTGAACTCACATCATTTTGGGAGCACCACACCTATATGCATAGATACAGTGAGTCCAAGAAGTATTTGATCCCTTGCTGTTTTTTTTTCGTTGGCCCACTAATAAAGACATGATCATTCTATACTTTTAATGGTAGATGTATTCTTACATGGAGAGACAGAATATTAAAAAGAAAATCCAGAAAATAAATCTAAGGAATATATATTAATTGATTTGTATTTCATGGAGTGAAATAAGTATTTGATCCCTTAGTATTCATTAGCAGTTCTGGCTTTTACAGACCAGTTAGACACTCCCAATCAACTTGTTACCTGACCTGAAGCCACCTGTTCTCACTAATCACTTGTGTGAAAAACACCTGTCCACAGAATCAGACAGATCACACAGATTTCAAGTCTCCAACATGGGTAAAACCAAAGAGCTGTCACAGGACCTCAGAGTCAGAATTGTTGACCTTCACAAAGCTGGAATGGGCTACAAAAAGATTAGTAAGGTGTTGGATGTGAAAGTAACAACTATTGGTGCAATTATCAGAAAGTTTAAAGAGTATAACATGACAATCAACAGACCTCGGCCCTGTGCTCCAAAGAAGATTTCGCCTCGTGGGGTGGCAATGATGCTGAGAACGGTCAGAAATCGTCCTGCAACCACTCGGCAGGAGTTAGCAAATGACCTGAAGGCAGCTGGGACCACAGTTTGCAAGGAAACAATTGGCAACACTTTGCGCAACAATGGATTCACATCCTGCAGTGCCCGAAAGGTACCCCTGCTGAAGAGAGCACATGTGGAGGCGCGCCTCAAGTATGCCAATGATCATTTGAAAGATGAACCAAGTTATTGGGAGAAGGTTTTGTGGTCAGACGAGACCAAAATTGAACTTTTTGGCCTCAACTCCACCCGCCATGTGTGGAGGAAGAAAAATGCTGCCTATGACCCCAAGAACACTGTGCCCACCGTCAAGCATGGAGGTGGAAGCATAATGTTTTGGGGGTGTTTCTCTGCCAAGGGTACAGGGCTACTTCACCGCATCACTGGGAAGATGGATGGAGCCATGTACCGCACAATCCTGAGGGACAACCTCCTCCCCTCTGCCAGGGATCTGAAAATGGGCCGTGGTTGGGTCTTCCAACATGATAACAACCCTAAACATACAGCAAAGGCAACAAAGGATTGGCTCAAGAAAAATCACATTAAGGTCATGGAGTGGCCCAGCCAGTCGCCAGACCTCAATCCGATCGAAAATCTATGGAGGGAGCTGAAGGTCAGAGTTGCCAAGCGACAGCCCACCAACCTTCATGATTTAGAGAGGATCTGCAAAGAAGAGTGGGCCAAAATTCCCCCTGGTGTGTGTGCTAAACTTGTGGTTAACTACAACAAACGTCTCACCGCTGTGCTTGCAAACAAAGGCTTTGCCACTAAGTATTGAGTGTGTTTGGCAAGAGGGATCAAATACTTATTTTCCTCATTGAAATACAAATTAATTAAAATATATTCTTTAAAATTATATTCTGGATTTTTGTCTTGATATTCTGTCTCTCCATGTTAGAATATATCTACCATTAAAAGTTCAGAAGGATAGTGTCTTTATTAGTGGGCAAACAAAGAAAATCAGCAAGGGATCAAATACTTCTTGGACTCACTGTATATTCATAAGCATCTTTGCTTTTTATACAACGCAGGTGGAAAGCATAAAGAAAGACTGTTGACTGGGTGTATGAAATCTCGGGTATCTCGGTGCGCCTTGCACAAAGTGTAAGATAGAGCTTGTGGGCTTTATGGTAATGCTAGACCTGTTGGTACCAGGCAGAAAAATGGTTGATTTGGGCTCAGTTTCTGATTTCAGCTTATTTGCACCATCAGAGCTGTACATGATTAAATGCATTGTTGGTGTCTATTAGAAATATTTTAGATGTAAACTTGTAAATTATGGCACTGTTTTTTACACATTCATACCTCCTGGAAAATTCCTTTAAAATGTGGCTCAAATGAGTTCTCAGCATGAAGTCATGTGCAAAATGTACCCCTGTGGTGTTTATTGCAACTGCAGTACAATACATTACTCAGCTTTACTGGTAAATGGTAATTTATCAGTTTCTGTTCACCCTCCTGCCCCTCTGGTGACTTCACTGCACTGGGGATTGCACATGGTCTTTTTCCAGTAATAGTTTGCTTTAATCTCACTAGGATGTCTATTTAAGCCTGCTGGTGCACACAACTCATTTCCATTTAATTTCAGTGATTGTGGGAAAGGGACTGAGGATGCTTCATGAGTGTGGCTCACACCCGGCCTAGCCTCCGTCCAGGGCCTCAAATGGGGAGTCATCCTCCAAATTCCTCTCCCACTGCTCTTCAGTGCTCACGGCTGCGTGTTTGGTTTCTGCTCTGTTGGAATGTTGGAACAAGCTTAAGGTTTGGTGATGGTTCAGATATCTGATAGGTCCCATGAGGTGCAATAGCCTGGAATGACCATCAGAAGAGTTTTGAATTGATTTAAATGTCTTTAAACAGTTGTTTAAAGAATGGACTTCACTATTAAGTTGGGTTTAATGCCTTTAGGGGATAAGCTACCGCTTTTAATCCAAATTATGTTTCCATACTGTTTAATACCACTAAGGAATAGTTTAATTACTGAATTTAACAACAAAGTAGACTCTTAGCACTGAGAACTGTGTACTATTATCTTTTTATTTCTGTTTTTAATTTCTACAATTAAATCATTCGCTTTCTGGGTTAACCCTACACCCACACAATCACAGTTTCATGTGATTTTCATTGTGTTGCTGCTGTCTGAGTTGTATGGGACTTTGGGGAGCTTCAGGGCTCATTGATTTCATTAATGTTATGGTTGATTTTCTCCTCCAAACTATGTTTTTTTTAAGAGCCATGCATTCAGGTGATTTTCATCCAACGTTAGGGATAGAGAGATATTTTATGGATGTAATTTACCTGATGTTAGTGTGTTTGTGTGTTTAAATCAGGCGCTCACATGTCCCAAGAATCGGTGGACCAAAGACTAAGTTCCATCAGCATAATTGTTTTTGTTAGGACATTACCTGTTAACAATTACCTGATTTTCCCCAAAAAAATTCTGCCTTTTTATAGGGTCATCCATGATACCTTTTTTATTTTATGTGATGTTGTATGTTGTAAAATTAAAGAAGGCGTATACCCAACATTAGTGATGGTGTTACTAATTTTAGAGTTAGTATTTTAGCCTGTGCTTAGATTATTGTGCCACTCAGGAAGTCAAAAATGTATACTACTTAAATTACAATGATGAAATGTATAATGGTTACAATAAAATCATTAGTCATGCATGTAGTCCTAATAAGAAGAACATTTTAAAAGATTGATCCAGGGATGCAAGTTTATATTTGAATTATATCAGTATCATTTGATATTTGCTTTAGTTAGTAATACAGTAATATCAAAAAAACACCCCATTTCTAATGGCCTGTTTTGTATTTTGTTTATTAAAAGCTCTTCCAATATTACCATATTTGCCCCAATGCAGCAGCAACAGAGCTAATGCTGACTGAGCACTGTAGAGCATTGCACTACTTTATACATTATACTGCATGTACATGAACCTCTATGCACCATGCCGAATGCCAGGTTGAGCTAGAGGAGTGTAAATCCCCCCCAGATTTGAGCTGTGGAGCAATGGAGCTGCGTTCTCATTCTGTAATGGCATCACATCAATGTCAAAAGTCGGTGGCGAAAAAATACCAGGTGAAAAAAATTAACCAGCGTGTTTTAACATTTTGCGTGTGTACGTTAAGTTCTCGCGAGCGCAAATGTGAAGCTTACGAGCAAAAAAAAAAAGGGAATTGTGTGTTCGCTGAACAGAATATTGCTCTCAAGCTTCTACTCTCGGGTGTTTATTTTCCTCTCAAATTCACAGTTCTCCTCGCATGCTATGCAAATAGCATTTGCTGAGGGAGGCGACCCTGACCCCGCCCCCATCCTGTCAAAACCACCCCTTTCAAAACTCGAGCGCAAAAGCCTCACTCCAGTTAAAACAAAAGCTGCAGGTTATTTGCATGGCGCGCAGAAGAAGAACTGTAAATTTGAGCGAAAAATAAACACCCGAGAGGAGAATTTAAATGTTTAAATGAATTAAAATGTTAAAACACGCTGGTTAATTTTTTCACCTGTTATTTTTTCGCCCCCGACTTTTGACATAAATGTGACGCCATAGCTTTGGGACTGGTTGGGGATAAGTAGGGGAATTGGGGAATAATTGGTGGGTTGGTGATCATCCAACGTCCTGACCTCACATGCTTATCTTGTTGCCAAATGCAATCAGATCCTTACAGCAATTGTCCAAAATCTAGTGGAAAGCCTTTTATGGATAGTATAGACTAGATAATTATTCCAATAAATGCAGCATAAATGAGAATGATGTGTAAATGTGTCCCAATACTTTTGTCAGCATAGTATGTATAGGCTATTTTCATTACTGTGGCTCTATTGGCTTTCCCTGTGCTCTCTCTCTTCCTCTCTTCCTCTCTCTCCCTCTCCCGTTCTGTGTGACGTTGCTTGGCTGTGTGCGGACGTGGTGCTCTGACCCGTGTCCTGAGTGTGATGTAACCACAGTGTCCTTGGCCTCTCTGCCTTGATGCAGTAGATGTGTCGCTTCAAGTAGAGCAGGCGCTGCTCTGTCTCTTCCAGCAAGAATCGAACTGGTTTTGAAGGCACCTCTGCCTGTTTTGGAGACCATATCCACCCCAGTGCTCCAAAACAAGGTCTGGGTAAAGGCCTCTGTACCTTTGGACCATCGCTCGGGCTAACAGCATTAGCTAATCCCCTCAAGGCCCTGTGGGAAATGAGCCAAGAGCACGCTTCCTGCTTGTGTTCATTGCTGTTGAATCATGATTCCCCCTCATTTGAAGCGATTCGCCTCTTGTGAATTGACTGAATCATTGGCAGTAAATGTCAGGCCACCTGCGCCCACTCTCGAGACTAAAATTCTCAGATTGTGAATCGTTCTTGTGGCTCAAAATGAGGAGTAAACACAGGCTGTGGTCCACTACAGTAAACAGCACTTTACTAGTTCCGTCTACTGAACGCTGGATGAACCGTTAAGCACCACCCTCTTGGTGGTATTATTGGCAACTCTGTCTGGTAAAGTGGGCAGTAATAACTATCCAATCATGAATATGACTGGTTGCACACCTACTATAATCACTCATGAGCATGACTCACATACAGCACTGCTGTATACCTGATAAGGTTTGCTGTTGTCAGGCTTCGTATCACAGAAGAGACTGTACGCAGATATGAGTGGGCCTTGGGCGGATTCACAAAATCTAGAACTCCCTGGAAAATTACATTTCACAACCAGGGTCCAAAACAGATGTACACAATATGGCCGAAAGTTTGTAGACACTTGTTAATCCTGTGTTCCCTCCAGATTTAAGAGTATTAAAACGAAATCTGTCCTCCTTATGCTGCAGTGACTGTCTCTAATCTGAGAAGGCTTTTCACTAGATTTTACTTGTACACTTATGTGAAAATTTGATTGCGTCTCGCCCATGTTAATAATGAAAACAGACAATAATGATCTCCAGACAAAACAGCCAAACCTTCTTGTTGCTATAGCTAGTATAGCATTTTCTTCCATTTAAATGCAGCTTTTTTCCTCTTTAAGTCTGTACCATTTGCCCATTGGTGCCAGCAGCTACTGTTAATGATGTTTAGTATTTGCCAGACCACAGAATGGATTGTACACTAATTACACCCATAAGGTTATAAACAATGTGTTTATGTGTTTAGCATGCGCTGGTATTCAAGTGATTTGTTACGGTAGGTGAGCAATGTATGAGTAGTGTAAATAGTTTTTTTATGGTGTGAACTCAGACGAGAACTTCTGAAAAATCAGCTTAGGAAATGAAATATCCAAGCCACTAACAGACCTGATAACACCTGACAATTTATACAGGTCTGGGTGATCCTAATCTATTGCCTGAGCTATTACTTCATGATCAATTCACATACTGCTGTCCCATGACTTTTGGCACATAAATGTATAGTGTCATATATTTGCCCTGATAAGGAATCAAGACAGGACCAATATTGAAAGTAATTTGAGAGTATAAAACATGATGCTATGAAACTAGAACACTTTCAGTAATTATTTGAGGAGATAATGTACTGAGACAGTGTGTATCTCTTTATTGTCACATTTTATCAAAACAGGCATGAGTCACTGTTTATGATATAAGCTAACCTGCTGCTTTCAGTTTCTCTTAATGATTCAGCTCAACAGCAAGTCTACTTTTTTAATTGAGGAAACCCAAGAAAAATCTATGCTTCGGTGTACTGGAGTATACTGGAGCAGATGAGATCCAAATACACACAATCATTAATGATTCCTGTGTTGTTTTCTGTGGCCAAAACGATTGCACAAGTCTGCAGATTTTTGCAGCACATTTTATTTCTAATTTCTGATTCTGAATACACACAAAAAACTCTTGTTAAAGTAGATTCATGTACAAATACGACCTTAAAATAACTGACCTGTAGGAGCACGGTATAGCATATTTTTCCACACTCTTAGAGAGCTTTCACACCTACCTTGTTTGGTTTGAAACAAAATGGCAAGTGTGAAATGTGTCACAAATCTTGGTCTGGGATAAAAGATGAAAACATGGCTGGCTTAGACTTTTGGACCAATTATACAGGAAGTTGAGGCAGTCTGTCACCACACATTAAACAACAGAGGAATTAAAAGAAGCAGTGTTGGACAGTAAATCAACATTATGTAGGTGTACTGGCGTAACAGATTACAAAGTTTATGATTCCTGTATCCACTGTAACTGTAGATTAACCCCTATTTATAAAAGTCTGAGTGGTAATCTGTAGGGCTGCAACTAATGCTTGATTTTAGTAATCCACTAATCTGGCGATTATTCGATTAGTCAATGATTAATTCGCCATGTCCTCAAACTGTGGTAATGGCTTCTTATTCTAGCTTTCTCTATATTGCTTTAAAAAGATAGAATCTGCTGAATATAGGATTTTAATACCTTGCAAATGTCCAAAATATTGCCCTTGGAAAATGCGTGGAAAATTCTGATATTTAATTAGGAAATATGTGAAATGTTGTGTTTGGGCATGTTTGGAGACATAGGCTGAGCTGAGTGTAAACTTTGTGAGTGTCCCCTGCACCTTGTGTAGTGCTACAAATGAACGATTAGTCGATAATCAATGTACAAAAATCGACATTGTCGATTATATCGACTAATCGTTGCAGCCCTAGTAATCCGTTATGCTTATTCTGTGGATTACGGCAGGGGGACAAAATTTAAGAACGACTCACTAAACTGACGACATGCCACCCTCTGAAACCCTGACACTTCTACAGACATACAAATGGCAAGTATAGGGAGACAATACATTCCACGTAGATAATAATGACAAGACATAGCAAAGTCCTTACTAACCTGCAGTGTGAAAGCAAAACTAACCAGATACAGTATAACAAACACATGACTGGACTTTGAAGTGTGAAAACTCTTGTCTTTAAAAAGATGGTAAAATTGGTTATTTGAGCAATGCCAGAGCAGAACCACCACTGATTCCAGAACAAGCTTTTTTTTAAAGAGTTAATACATTTTCTTGATGCAAAGGTTCTTTACTTCTTTTCACAACAAGTTGGGTTAGTTCTGTGTTCATTAAAAGATGACCTGGACCACTCCAGTGATGTAGAACTGTGGGGCTTGAGCTCAGTCAACTCAGAGCTGAGCAGCTCAGCCCTACAGATGCTGTGTGTGTGTGTGTGTGTGTGTGTGTGTGTGTGTGTGTAACTGTGTGTGTGTGCAACTGTACGTGTGTGTGTGTGTGAGAATCAGACTCGCTCACACACTGTAACCCACTTGTGTCTGTGTTGAGGCGTGTTCCCATGGGAGGAGGATGAATAATTGAGCGTTACTGCTGGAGCTACCCGGGCTTCTCCTGCTGCAGGCCAGCATTTCTGAGAAGCCATGCTCACTGATTTCATTTTAGGCCTTTGTGTGTGAAACTGAAAGCAGCAAATAAGCCATTTTGCTCGATTTGATTTCAGTTTCAGGCTTACACAGTGCTTACACAGAAGTGAACTGTGTGAGCGTTTTCAGTATCTACTTGTTTGATCTCAATTAAACCGAAAAAACAACAAAAACAACTATGCCGTCGTAAAATTCAGTTCTCGGTTTGGAGAGCGCTAATTGACTTTCATTCAGCCTTCTGTAGTGTCGTAGTGTGTGTACGAGTGTGTGTTGTGTGTGTGTGTGTGTAGATGTGTTGTTCCCACTTCCAGTGTATCTCCCTTCCCCTTTCTCAGTAAGTGTGTGTGTGTGTGCGTGGAAGTGTGTGTGTGTGTGTGTAGGGTGGCTTGCAGCAAGAGTTAACACACTGTGCGGAAGGCAGCAGCACAAGGGCAGTTGAGAGTGAGGCGCTAGCGACATGCTTCCATGCGCTCTCGCCCCTCCCCTCCCCAACCCCCCTTCACGCAGTCGCAACCACACTGCTCTCGCGGCCAGCCTACGCCCTTTTAACGACACCGCTGGCTCCCCTAGGTTTTCTGGGACGCAACGCAGTGCAGTGCCCCCAGGCCCCTCTGGCCCTTCCGAACCTTAAAAAGGCTCATTTAGTGAAAAATCTATCTTATACTGTTTTCTCTTTGCCTCTTCTTTAGCTTCTTTAGTTTTACACTGCAGCTAAAAGGCTAATATACTGTAGCCAAAAGATAACGAAAGTGTGTATGCCACATATTAGCATTGTGCTATTGCCTAAATGATCATACACTCGCCTCAGACATTTTCGAGTTCAGTAATCTCTAATAGACTTGCTTCTGTGGTTTCCTACACTGACTTTATGACTCACTGTTATCTTAAAAAAAATGTACATAGGCGCTACTAGGCTAATGCAGTGTAGCTACCAGAAAAAGGAATTGTATATTACAAAAAGTAGCATTGTACTTATGTCTAATTAAACTAAACTAAACTAACTAAAGCCCTAAAATCATGTTAACTTGTTCTTTAATGTCTAAAGTACTTGCTTATGTGGTTTCTATATGTTCTATAAATCTATAAAAACACTGAAGCTATGGGGAGCTAATGTGCTGTAGCTAACAGATATTAGAACAGTATATCTCACAAAGTAGCACTATGCTAATCACTAAATGATCACACACTTGCCTCAAATTGTGTTGAGATGTTCTTTAATCTCCACAAGGCTTTCTTATGTGGTTGCTGTATGACTCCCTGGTATATATTAAAGCATAAACTGGAGCTACAAAGCTAATACAGTGTAGCTAATGTCTAAATAATCACATGCTTATGTCTAAAATCGTGTCAAGTTGTTCTTTAATCTTTAATAGACATGCTTATGTGGTATCTGACATTGACTGACTCACTGTTATCTATAAAAACATACCCTTGAGCGACAAGACTGATATACTGTAGCTAATAGATGATAAAAGTGTATACTTCACAAATTAGCATTGTGCTAAATGCTCATCACCCTTCACTTGCCTCAAATCATGTGGGGGTTTTCAGTGATCTTTTGAAGGCTTGGATATGTGGTTTCTGACAATATACAGTACAGGCCAAAAGTTTGGACACACCTTTTCTTTTTCTGTGTTTTCTTTATTTTCATGACTATTTACATTGTAGATTCTCACTGAAGGCATCAAAACTATGAATGAACACATGGAGTTTTATGTACTTTTTATTCTTTTTTTTTATGTACTTTATGTTCACTCTGTGGTCCAGCTCACCCCAAACCATCTCGAATGGGTTCAGGTCCGGTGACTGTGGAGGACAGCTAATTTTTTAAGTACATAAAACTCCACATGTGTTCATTCATAGTTTTGATGCCTTCATTGAGAATCTACAATGTAAATAGTCATGAAAATAAAGAAAACGCATTGAATGAGAAGGTTTGTCCAAACTTTTGGCCTGTACTGTATGTATATCTGTTATCTATTCAAGCCTTTACTGAGTTAATGTAGCTAACAGATAATGAAAGTGTAAACTTGCACAAATTAGCTTTGTGCTAAATGCATGACTGTGTCATAATACAATCTAAAGCTTAATGCCGTCACTATGAAACGTTAGACGGGCACAAACAGTCTGAGAGCCAAGGTGATCAAACAACATTCCAGGAACACTGCTTCCTGATCATTGCTTCTGGGTTTGAGTTTGGGTCTGGGCCAAAGTTAGTTAGTGGGTTTGTGAGTCGCTGTGGGTCTATGAGTCTGTTTCCAGGTTTCACGCAGTGCCCATATGGTCACGCACTGCTGGTAGAGGAACTGCGCCCTGCGCTCCTGCTTACATCAGTGCTTTCCCACACTGAGGGGGGGCCACACAATGCACTGGAAAATCAAACTTGAAATTGGGCCCAGCCTACGCAGGTAAATTTAGAAATAAAACCAGATTCTGATCTTGTGAAATGCTTGTTTAAAGAAACCCCCTTAAAAGGCAGAATCATTTAATTTTTACGATTTTTTTAAGGTTAAGGGCGTGGTCAGATTTGGCAGGTATGATCGAAAATAAATGAACTCTGATTTGATCATTTTCTTTTGTGTGGGCCGTCAGAACAAGTGAGAAGCATGGTGGGTAATTCTCAAACAAATGTGTCATAATCATCCGCAAAGAATTGCAAAAAGCAAAACATGGTGGAGGTAGTGTAAAATTTCTGCACCTTTGGACTGTTTAAATACATTTATCATATCATATAGGGAAGGTTGTGTATTGGCAAGAAAATTGCCAATATGATATATACCATGATACAGGGCTTATGATTCAGTGTTTCACAATATATCAATCAGTCAATCAATCAACCTTTATCTTCACTCAGTAAATACATTGAGGGTATCCCTCATTTTCAATGTAGCTGAGCTTACATAAAATTAAAGGGATTGAAAATTAGGTTTAATCATAAAAACAAGCAACAATTTAAGATTTATTTAAGAAAAACTAAAATAATTCAAAATAAAGGGATATGCAAACAGGCTAAAATGTAGAACAATAAAACCAAGAGATAAAAAGTTAGAATAGTAGAATAATAAAATATAAATACAATAAAAAAAAATAAAGAACTAAAATAACCGAAATTATAAAAAAACAAATGATGGAACTAAAATCAATAATAATACTAATAATATAATAATAAGTAAAAAAAATATATAAAAAATAAAAGAAAGAAAAAATAATAATTTAAAATGTAAAAGGCAAAAAAAAGCCATTAACACAATAAATAAAAGGATAAAATTAATAAAATAAATAAAATAGAAGGGCTAAATGGTAAAACATAAAATTTGATAAATAAATAAGACAAAAAAAATTAAATAAATAACAAGGTAAAAGAAAAACTCAGCTAAAACAGTTAAAGGCTGTCTGAAGGTGGTTAGATATTAAAAGTTTAAAATGATTTAGTGACACCAGCGAGCTGAGCTTTAGGGTTTTCTGTAGTGAATTCCAGCTTGCTGTAGCTAAAAGCAGATTTTTCCAGTTCAGTAAAAACTCTCGGTATGTGACAGGTGATCCAGTCACTAGAGCGGGTCTGATAATTACTTGTGTTTATAGAAATCATGGATGAGATATAAGATTGCATATGGCCGGAGAGCGAGTATTGGGATACATATTGGGATATATTGGGATTCTGTGAGAAAAGCAATGTATTGCAATCATTTTAATCTAATTTTATAATTTTATCATTTTTGGTTATAATAAAAAAAGCAAATAATGTCATAAATTATATGAACAATTTAATTTAATGCAATTATAACAACACTAGTGTGATCTAGTGCATGCAGTTTAAACATGACAACTAAATGAACCACTGTCTGCCACCAATCTCTAAATGTAAAAATAATAATAAAAAAATCATACTGTTTTTTAAACATTGACACACTAGTGCAAAACTTAATATCACAATACTCTGATGTATAAATATTTTTTTCTTTGCAATATTTTTATACACATTCATACACAAAGCTTGTCTAGTCCTTATAAAGATATATTGCCAATACAATAGGACTCTCTGCAGCAGAGATAAACACGAGCTGAATAGCAGTGAAACTGTGTCCCTTTCTATTTATACGGACAGCTCCAGCCAGATGACATCGGTCACGATCATTAACTCCCACTGCACTGTATTTCCCACTGTGTGAAAATATTAGCCTTCTATAATGTATTCCTGGTACACACGTGACACTGTGAGTTGAGTAATGTTAAATGCCTTACTCGAATTCTGTTAATTCACGGCACCTGGTCTGTGTTTAACTTCATTCACAAGATAACAACTTATACAGGTCTGGGTATACCCAAACTGTCCAACAATCACTTTACATACTGCTATCCTGTAACTTTTGGCATCTCAGTGTAATAATAAAATAAAAGTCATGGCACATAAAGACCTGCCTGATGTTTTGAAGATCCCATGACCCAATGTCCTCACAAACCTGTGTGTGTGTGTTTAAAATGCATGCATGTGTGCCCATGGTTGTGTGTGTGTGTGTGTGTGTGTGTGTGTGTGTTTGTGGTTTTTCCTCTCAGTTTCTGTTTTGACTCATCTCTGACTCATGCAGCGTGTAGGCTAAGCTTAGGCCGCTGGTTTGACAGTTGCTCAGTCATTTCTGTCCGTAACCCAGCCGCTCTGAGAGAATGCTTGTCTCATGGCCTTTTTTTGTTTTGTCAGCACAAAAACCATGTCTGCTGACACTGAAACACTGGCATACTTTAAAATGTTTGTGGATACCCTTTCTAATTAATGCTTTAAGTTGCACCCATTATTAACACAGATGTGCAATTGAACAAAGGAACAAAGGCAACTTGTTTATTCGCTGTAGAGGGGTACTGCCAGGAGACTAGGACTCTCTGGAGCAGACAGGGGCGTCACTAGCACTTTTTTAAGGGGTGCTTATGCACACTCAAAATGAGTCCTAGCATCCCTAAAAGTAAGAGTAAAAGTTGCGTTTTTGGTGTTTCAAAATAGATTGGGCATTTGCCCAAGATTTTAAGCAAATGTTAAAATCTTGGAAAGAACATAATGAAGCAGAAATTTTAGGATGAAAAGATATGTGCTAGACTGCGGGCGTTTTTTTCTGATGCGTTGAAACATCCATACATAGTTTTGAGTAGCTTCCATCTACTTTTTAATTATTTAATTTAACTAGATAATGGAGAATGTGGTAGTGGGAGGAATGTTTAATAAAAAAATATCTAAAAATGTGCTCCCAACTGTTTTAACTACTTATCTGCTGAAAAGTTGTTTAAAATGAAAGTTAAGTAACTGCCCCCTGTAAATAATTGTCTGTGGATCTCACCTCTCATGGGAAGTCTTCTCAACTTAATTCACAGTTCATAGTTGTTTTTTAAGGGGACTGTGGTGCTGGGTTCGTTGGGTTCCCAACAGTATATTTGGGATGAGGTGGGGTATTGATCTTGCAACATCTCAACTACACATTGTAAAACCCATTACACAAAACTTAAAACTTTTAAGCTTTTAGGTAAACATTTAAATTTTAAGTTCATGTAAAATACAGTACAGTGAACTTAAAAAAATATAAATATATATTTAAAAGGTTTTCCTGACCTTATATATTTACAAATTTATTTTTGTAGTGCTATACTAGATGTTATATTTTTCTATGTACATTGTTTTTAGTAAGAATTACATAATTAACATAATTTTGACCGACTTAACCAGAACACAAAATATATTATAGTATATTTTGTCAATTGCTTTGCATAATAGTTCTACTTTAAAAGGGATGGTCAGGTAAAAAAAATTGTAGATTTTTATTTAGTTTTCTTGTCGATTTTATTCAAGCCATAGAAAATTTGAGGAATATGCAAAGTGCTATAGAGTGAATAATATTGAGAGCACAGCCAACACAGAGTTACTGCAGCTCAGAAAATGATCCTTGTTCTTACGGCCTACAACACGGACACCAGACAGTTAATCAGAATATATGATCTACAAGTTTACCTAAAGTAGTCTGGGAGGGGGAATGACTACACACTGATGGTAAGTGTCAGAAAATGAGTTGGACACACCCAGTATGCAAATAGATTGTGCCTTAAGCCAATGGAAAAGAAGCTGCCAATTGCAAAACAGACTATACTCAGTTATTATAAGGTGGTTCAACTCAAAGATCTCAGTTTGAATGTATTTGTGCCCAAAAATGTTCAGCTAACTTAAAACAGTCGAGTAATGTTGAGAAAAACACAGTTTTATGTAAAACAGATTTAATTCATTTGAAATTAAACATTGTATGGGTTTACGGTGCACTAAATGATTGATTTTGGAAGAAACACTGAATGAGCAGGTGTCCCAATACTTTTGTCCACCCAGTGCACATGGCTTTTATGTAGCTTCTGTCTTACCTTGGTATGGTTTTATTAATGTTCTGGCCAGTTCCATCTCACAACTTTATTATAGGACTGTTGAAATCATTCGATTAATTATGGCTTTTCATATAATCAACTTGATCTATCACTTAATAACTGGTACATTATGTGTTCATTAATTGTGACAATTGTTGCAGTAGTACAATGTAGAAATTTAAGGTGCTTATAGTGTATCATGTTGCCGAATATATATTATTATTGCGAAATTACCTTGAAATATCGTGATATAATTTTATGGCCACATTTCCCACCCGTAGTATAGAGCTTCAGTTTAGGCTGCACTATCACCAGCTTATGTACCTTTTAAACTGCTGCCCCTACTGGCTTTATCAATAGGGCTACATGCGCCTGCTGAGCTCTAGTAGCAACAACTGCAGCGTAAATAAAGCCTTACCAGCCTGAAGCTTCATGCTTAGACAGCATATGGAGAGCATTAGGCTGATATACGTACACACACAGACACACACACACACACACACTTGCACAGCAGTGCTGCCTGATAGGCATCTATCCCCTGTGTTAACTGCTATTTCTGAGCTGTGTGGCTGTGGCTGCTGTTCTGTATGAGCTTATCTGAACTGAAACTGACAGAAGGTTCGCTCTCGGCCGCTGCTCCGGATGAAGCTTCTTTACGGCACCTTTTCTAGTCTGTACTCTGTGTTCTGTCTGCGGGGTCAGGGCATACTTATGTCAGGCTTGAGTGTGAACTGCAGTAAAATTTGCATTTGTTCTCAAACCACAAATGCAAATTGGTGTAGAGGTGTAGAGCACAAGTAGACTCTAAGAGAACAGACAAATAAATGAGAGCTTGTGTAAACACTTGGCTGATTGCATCTCACGTGTGATTGGATGATGCCTGGCTAGGGTTTGGGAATTGTCTGATTGCTAATTTCTGGTTTTAAGACCTTATTTTTAGTTACTATGGTTGTGAGTTGCAAAATCTGGTCCGAATGAATGATTCTTAGCTTTTATACAGCTTTTTAAATGTGATGTATGCTTTTAGTATAGTGAAATTAGCAACACTCTAGCAACACTGTGGCAACCATGGCAATTTTGGCAGTTGTACTTATTTTATTTATTTTTACTTGTTTTTTTTAATGTTAATTGTATTGTCAATATACATGGGTTGGACAATGAAACTGAAACCCCTGGTTTTAGACCACAGTAATTTATTGTGGTGACGGACAGTTCTGGTGGAAACAGGAGAGTTGAGGTGCACATTGAATTGTGCCGTGATTTGGGCAGCCGTGGTTTAATGTTTTTTGGAGACAATCTGGGTTAGCACTCAAACATCTCTTTCAGACAGCTTCCTTTTGCGTCCACAGTTAATCCTGTTGGATTCGTCCTGTGGTTCATCCTTCTTGGTGGTATGCTGACATTATCCTGGATACCGTGGCTCTTGATACATCACAAAGACTTGAGGTCACAGATGCGCCAGCAAGATGTGCACCAACAATTTGTTATCTTTTGAACCCATAATGTTGTGTGCATTGCAATATTTTGAGCAGAACTGTGCTCTTACCCTGCTAATTGATCCTTCACACTCTGTTCTTACTGGTGCAATGTGTAATTAATAAAGATTGGCCACCAGGCTGCTCCAATTTAGCCATGAAACCTCCCACACTAAAATAACAGGTGTTTCAGTTTCATTGTCCAACCCCTGTAGCGGGATGCAATTTTGAGTAACCCAAGAAAAATAACCCCTAAGGGGAACAATAAATAAAGTAAAGTAAAACCACCTTACAACACCTCTGAAACCACCTGTAGTACCGTAGCAACCATCTAGCTGCACCATAGCACACACCTGGGATACTACTGCAACTGTCCACCAACCAATTGCCAACTCTCTAGCAATACTACTGAATAATGACCACTGAGCAACACCATATTGACCATCTGGGATACTATTGCAAATGCCTACCAACCATTTACCAATACTAAAGCAAACAACTGAGATACTTTATCAAAAAAACACTTAGCAAATTCCTAGCAATACTATAGGAGCCAACTTGTAACACCATAGAAACCATCTGGTATACAATAGCAACCACGTGGCAACAGCCTGGCAACTAAGTCAAAGTTTACTGCCTTGAAGCGACAAAAAAAAGCTTGGTGTGTTAACGAGAAGGCCTGGTGAACACGCAGTCAGACAGTACCATAGTCTTTTACCATAGTCAGTAGAGGAGCAAGGATTGGTGGTCAGCAAAAACGAAAATGTATATCTCTATATTTTCAACTGCAGATCCAGATGTGTAACCGGGCCGGTGAGGAACAGGCAGACCTGTGGCCTCACTGAAAACAAATGAATTACATAACAGGGTCACATCTGTCCTCTCTCCCCCTTCATCTAAAAAGCTCAGCGCATGTTAACCGCACCGCCTTCACACCTCAACCCTTTCAGTTTCTGAGAAGCAATGCTTCCCGCCATACGTTCATACTGGGCACAACCACAGCCCTGTCCTCTTCTGTCAGAGAATGGTCTTTGTTGAAGGAGAAGTCCACCAGAATTTAAAAGATTACATTGCGTTTAACAGGTGCTTTTATCTAAAGTGACTTCCATATAAATAGGTACATTACCAATAGGCAAGGCCTAAAGGAGGCCAAAGGGTAATAGTGGGTTTAGAAGGAAAAGAGGGGGAGCAGGTAATGAGGTTAGAAGTAGTAAGTTTGTTTGAAGAGTGTTAGGAGAGTAAAAAAAATAAGTACCTCAGAATTGTTTACAGTGTCTAAATATCCAAAGATTTTAATGTCTATAAAGACAGTTTTAGTTTTATAATGCTGTTGAGGTAAATGCTTTTGAGCAATAATTTAATATCAAAACATATGGCAATGGAAAATGTTTCAGTAATGTTTGTGATTTTTAAAACACATTTTCAATATTTTAGTATTACTCTCAACCCACTGAGGTATAGAACTTATTTTATTAAACGGTAACAGTGCCATTGACCTGTTATCAAATATCAGGGAGTAATCCAGCTTGCAAAAACAGTTAGCATTGTGGCTAACATTCTATAAGCTTGCTAAGGCTGCCTCTTAGCATCATGGCTCAAGGCCGACTGCTGTGTCTGTTCCTTTTACAGCTCTCTAAGTCTGGGTGTTCGCATTGATGCTTACTTGCTATTCTTGGTCCACATTGAGTCAGCAGACACATGCCAGTGTTCTTAGCTTCGTACTTGAGGACCAGAGTAAACTATAGGCATAATACACTCTCAGTTTTACTGTTTCAAATCAGTAGATTGCCATTAACCTGTTATCAACTATTAGCATGTAATCCAGCTCAGAATAACAGTAAGCATCACCTCTAATCCTCTATTCCAGGCTTCATATTAAGAGTCAAGTCTTTTCAGGTCAGTTAGTATTAGTATAAAAATATATACTAACAAATAAAAAGGGCCACCCAGGTTCGAGCACTGCATTTAAGCTATGAAGAAGAGCATAACTCTATTGGCCGCAGCCTGTCAAAGTGTGTGATAATGGATTTTTTACTGTTCAGATCAATATCGAAAGTACATCATAGTATAGTGTGTTCTAAAATTTTGCCCACATCGTCCAGCCTTAGCTTAAAAATCATATATTTTGCATTCATGCACTGCACTATATCTGCATCTCCCTGCTGATCATTGTTTGCGTGGGAACAACAATGATTGCTTTACCCAAACCTGCTGGGACTACTTGTTGTGGCTGGTAAAATTAGCAGTATAGGATCCTATATTTAAAACAATCCCTTTAGTTTGCAAACCAGCTTTATTAAAGCAATAAACCCTGAGGCTGTGCTGACCTGCAGGCACACACCATTGGCCCATGATGTTACTCACTATTAAAACACTCCCGTTTGTCCCCTATTGCTTAATTCAGTGTCAGCTTATTACGCTAATTTGAAGAAGAGGCCTACGCTGAATCATTAGCTTACATCATCCCTACAGTGTTGTCAGTCTGAATGCACTGTGCCAAGGTTTGTCAGCTTGTCAGCAGTCTGTGAAAGCTTTCTCCAGGGCATGTTTGACCTATGAGTTTAACTTTACACAGAACTTCATTATTATAAATCCATTAGCCAAACAAAGAAAAGCCTGAAGTCTGGAGGACATTAGCTGTGCAAGCCTGTCTGTTCTAAATGAGGCCACGACCTGACCGGCTGTTTAGTTGAGAATTTAGTTTGTGCTTTTTTAGTGGTTCTTTATACTGTGTACATGTTTCTCTAAGACCAGAGGTTTGGCTTTGTTGACTAACTCATCACTCTGCTGTTGTTTCTTTGTATGCTTGTTTACCTCCAGCCCCACGGGGAAGAAATTCAGAAGCAAACCCCAGCTGTCCAGATACCTCGGCAACACAGTTGACCTAGGATGCTTCGACTTCCGTACGGGGAAGATGATGCCCAGCAAACTGCAAAAAAACAAACAGAGACTTCGCAGCGAGAACCTCAGCCTGTCCAAGGTATCAGATAATTAGCATCTACATGACTTACAGAAATTGATTGATTGAAAATCTGAGCAAATGTCTGAGTGTATAGTCAGTTTGAATCCTGGAACATGCTGCTTGCCATCAGCAGCCAGAGTCTGAGAGAGCACCATTGGCCATGCTCTCTCAGGATGGATAGACAGCAGCCTTTCCCCTTATCACTTCTAGTGTAATGTTGGCAGTGATGGGAATGACGGCGCTGAAATAAATGGTGTTATTAACGTTGTTACTTTTTTCGGTAACGAGTAATCTAACTAATTACTCTGACTGTCACTATAACGACGTTACTGTTTCCGACACCCCGTTACTGCACTTTACTTTACCCAATCAAGAACTTTTTTTTAACTTCGCGCATACAGACAAAGGCGCAAGTGTGTTTGTGTGCGTTGTGTGTGTGAGTCACAGGGGAGGGGAGGATGAGATAACCGCCTAAGCAATGATTGTTGTCTTTGCTGTTGTGCACTCTATTCATCTGGCTTATGAAACACGCTCTGAGAAGGTGGGGCCGGGGGTGGGCGGTGAGGGTTACAGGCGCGAGTAACACAAAAGTAAAGCAATAATTACTTTTACTGGTAACTAGTTACTTTTGTAGTAGAGTAACTCAGTTAGTAACTAAATTACTTTTTTGGAGAAGTAACTAGTAACTATAACTAATTACTTTTTCAAAGTAACGTGCCCAACACTGAATGTTGGTGAGCAAAGGCATTAGAATGGGAAATGCTAGGCTAGCATTTCTTAAGCCGGGGTAATGTATTTTTCGCAATATAAGGCGCACTTAATCATTTCATTTTTCCAAAAAATGAAAAACATTGGTCTAAAATGCTGCCACTTTGATCGGGAGGCCGCTGGTTGGAATCCCAGTCATGCAGCCTGCCATCAGCTAGAGAGAGCACAATTAATTGGCCTTTCTCTCTGGGTGGGTAAATGGCGCTCTTTCCCTCAAATCACTCCAAAGGGAGATGTCAATCTGTGAGCTGATGTATCGGAACCGAGTCGCAGAGAGGCGGTGATCGGCTTCACATGTTTCGGAGGAGGCTTGTGCTAGTCTTCACCCTCCTTGTGTTGAGGCATCGTTATTAATGTGGGATTTACAGCAGGCTAGCAGCTGATTGGGTGGGACAGTTGGCCAGATAAATTGGTGGACAATTGGGAAAGAAAGTGACAGAAGAACTGATGAAAACATCCACAGTATATAGTGGTATGTGTTATATGTTCCTTGAAGTGTAATTCTTCAGAGAACTATAGAAGTGGGTACAGGAACAACCAGACTGTCCTGTTTTTGTTTCCAGTCAGTCCAGATAAAGGTTAAACAGTTCCCTGCCCACTTTGGGATGAGCTGCTGGGTGTCTATGAGCTTTCTTAGTGTCTGCTGAATGAGGGAGTTCGCTGAAAATTTTCCAGGGGTGATTCCTACCACTTGACCTCCCTGGTTAAGAGCGTTCTATAGAAGGGAAGCTGGGATCAACAGTGACATTCAGGGTCATTAGTACTCCACTTAGCAATGATCTGTTGCAGCTAAGAGCTTTCTGGGTATCTGCTGAATGAGGCAGTTCCTTGAATGGCTTCCAGAGGTGACTGCTGCCACTTGACCTCCCTGGTGAAGAGCGTTGTAAAGTGCGAGGTCAACAATGGGTTTCAGGATCTTTAGCACAGCACAGGGGGTTAAGTGATATTTATGGAGCCAGGTTTAGGGGGAAAATACACAGAAACTACATTGGTAGAAGAATGTGTCACTGAGCCACCTCAGATCTAGTGCTCCTGCTGGCTGGTTGAAGTATGATGTGTGGTTTTGATCATCTTTATATGTTTTAATTGTAAAACCAATACATTTTTCATTAGATTTTTCCTCCTCCAACAGTTAATTTTCCTAAGTTTGTAAAACCTTATTCTTACATATCGTAAGAAGGTGGGATTATACATAGGAATGACATGATTGACAGTCAGGCTTGGCTTAGCTGTGATGTAGTTGAGCCTTTAGGCAACAAGATTAATCATAGTATTTCTGATCATTGTACTGTTGGCCGCATTAACACACTGTACTCTGTACTCTGTAAGTTCTTTGCCTATAATTATATCATCAACTTATCATGCGATAAACTAATATGACATAGACTATTTTTGCCACCTTCTGTATTGCCAATGTGTTTTTTGGCACGTATTTAAGCGGAGACATTACTTTTGGCCATACTGTTCTGTTCTCGTCTGCTTAAATAGTAGTCTTCACACGCATACAGAGTACAGTTTTACTGCTGTTGTAGTCTATCACACTGTTTAATCAAGGGATAAACGGACATCTGTAACTTCTGTTTCATTGCAGGTCCACATCTGGACTTTGACCACATATTTTTAGTGGCATAATTCAATTTCATTCAATTCAATTTTATTTATATAGCGCTTTTTACAACAGAAGTTATCACAAAGCAGCTTTACAGAGACAAACAGGTCCACTCCTCTTATGAGCAGCACCACAGAGATGCCAATTTTTGCATAAAAATATATAGAAATTATGATTCAATTGTTTATGGCAAATATTCCTGGAACAACATGTCATCCATAGAAAAATTATGTTATTGTAACAGGCCTATGCCCAACTATCGGCCAGTTATATATTTGACCTGAAAATCAGTCGATGCTAATACGTATTTGTTGATTGTTCCATCTCAAGTTGTATGTGTTTAAGTATATTACCATATTTTTCACTCTATAAGGTGCACTTAAAATCCTTAAGTTTTCCCAGCACTAGCTCTTTTACTGCTCAGAGGTGAGTATATCGATCTGTAATCTGCGTGTTTCCCATGTTAAATCAAGCTACGTGGGATGAACCATTGCTGATATTGCCCTGGTTTACCAGAACACTCATGGTTCCTTAGTGTAGCGCTGTCTGGCGGCATTTACTAGCGGTAATCGCTAGCACTAGCTAAATGCTAATGCTGCTGAACCCAGCCCTAATGAAAATCTCGAAATCTAAGCTTACTGTAGAAAAACAATCGTAAGTGCTTTACTCACCCAAATAAACAGTTTTGGGGAGAGAAATCTGTGTAGATTAACATCCAGCACTTGTTTGACTTTAAAATATATATATTTTTAAGAATTACAGTTTGTTTTCTTAACTTAGCTTTGTTTAACTTGCTTAGAGGCAAGACCTGCTGAATTAAAAGGAAAACATGGTGACACCCCTGTTCTTTACTAGTGTCGCATTATGCGCCTTATGTATGAAAATAGACCAAAAAAGTAGGTGGTCACTAATAGTTCGCTTTGTTATCCAGCGCAGATTTTCATGTGGTGTGCTAAATTGAGCATGTTCTGGCACATGAAATATGACTAGTTCCTTACTGTTCTCTGTTCTCTCTACCTTGTGTTTCCCATTACAGTTAATATGTGCACGTACGCCTGTGTGTTTGTTTACATGTTAGAATCCACCCTAATTACTGTCACCCTGACTGAGCAGATAACAGCAGAATTCCTTTGTGCCATGCAGGACCAGGCACAATGACCGAGTGCCAGAACAAAACCGAGGGAAACAGCACGTAGAAGTATGTAGAAAGCTGTGGACCAGTGCTACTACTCCTGGTTGTAGTGTTGCTCTTTTTAGAGTGGGCTCAAACCATTGATTTGTCTTCTTCTCTTTTCTAACCCACACACTTCATGGTTCACGCTCGGCTGATCAGTTTCTGATCTTGTTCCTCTAAGCTTCTCGTTAGCTGTAGAGATTATGTAACACTCGCTGGAAATGTGGCTTCCTAGCAAGTCAGTAGTTGTTGGGAAGCTGTGCCATTGCTCTGAGGAAGATCGCTGGACAGTGTGATTACTGATTGAACATGAGGCTGGTGTGCGCGTGTGTGTGTGCATGTGTGTGCGCGCGTGTGTGCTTGTGTGTGTGTATGTGCGTGTGTGTATTTTAGGTCACACTTTATATCCTTTACACAGCAGTACAGTGGAATTTAGCAATGAATACAAACACACAATGTGGGTAGTGACTACAAACCAAAGACTGTAAAAAAGATGGACGTCGTGTCCCCGTTCACATTCATTCAATGAAAATGAAGCCAAAACTTTCCGCTATGTTGGTGATCCTGAAACCCGAGTCTGCACAGTAGAGACCAGAGGAGGGAGAAAGACTGTGGAGAGACAGCCTACTCATTTAAATAACCCCGCCCCTGAGGGCTGCCTCAACAGAGCTATACACAGTCTATGGTCCCACCCATACAGTCATTGCCCCCACCCCGGCTAGGTGTAACCCAGCCCTTTTACAATAACCACACCTTTTTGAATAGAGCTGAATAACGTTTTAAAAAAGAATTCTGTGGGGATATACAAATTTAACAATATAAGCAGAGGTTACACTAGCTGTTGCATTTAAATAATGGAGGTAGAATTACAGTATATTAGAAAAAAACGTGATTGAAAGTTGTCTGTTTTGGAACCTATGGGGATGGGTGGGATTACACAGCTTTCTGCAACCGAACAGCAGGGGGCGCCAGACCTGTGGTGGCTTCACTTTTGAGAGACGATGCTCTGTCCAGCTATACACAGTCTATGCTACAAACAGTGGCGGGTAGCCACCTCAGCATTCAGGGAGCAGCAGTTGGGGGCTTGGTTCCTTGCTCTCGGGCACCCCAGCTATAGATAACAGGGTTCCCGCGGGTCCTTAAAAAGTCTTAAAATATCTTAAATAAAATCTTGATAATTAGATAATTAAATTGTCTTAAATTTACTGTAAATTTGATGTAGGTATTACGTTTTTAGATGGTGCATTTAATGCCGGTGGGAAAGCACATACTAACATTAACGGTGAGTTACTGGGGAAAGAACTAAGGTTAGCAGAGAGCTAGTTAACATTAGTTTCGAGCTAGCTAACATTACTGGGGAGAGAACTAAGGTTAGCGTAGAGCTAGCTAACATTAGCTGCGAGCTAGCTAACATTACTGGGGAGAGAACTAAGGTTAGCGTAGAGCTAGCTAACATTAGCTGCAAGCTAGCTAACATTACTGGCAGTGTTGGGCTTGTTACTTTGAAAAAGTAATTAGTTATAGTTACTAGTTACTTCTCCAAAAATAATAGTTCTCCATTATAAAAGTAACTAGTTACCAGTAAAGTAACTATTGCGTTACTTTTGTTACTCGACCCCGTAAACCCTGTAAACACACCCCGTAAAAATAGGGCCCTTCATGATCAGTTTACATACTGTGGTCCTATTACTTTTGCCATGTCAATGTAATACGTGTAAAACTTGACATGCTGAAAATCTGGCAATTCTTAATATTATGTCAAATAGTGAACCAACATAATTGTTATTGTGCATGCTAAATTTGTGCATATAAAACATATAATTATTGCAAATATGTGCAATCCAATATGTTTAATCCCTACTTGACATATTGATTATTGTAGACATGTACATATATAACACAAATGACCTATATACCGTATGACCACTATGTCCTAGCATTGTATAGTATCACATTTGTGTTGGTAATGTGAGCGTCATAGAGAGCTGGCTCGTGCTCAGATTATATCTTAAGAATGTGTAACTTTACACATCACCACATCTTGCCAGGATATCGCACACACACACACAAATACACACTCAAACACTTGTATCACCTCACATTAAGGAAAGTCTATATTAAGATTTGCAAAATTGTAATTCAACACCAATCACTGGCTCACATGCCAACTATACCTGAGCTAATGAAATTCATTTTCACCCAGAAATGAGTTTCAGTCTGATATTATAGTATAATATATTGCATTTGGGCTCAATCTGAACAATGTAATATGAATAGGCTTGTATGTACGTATTAAAGTGCTGGGCAGCACCACTGAAACACGCCTCCTTCCAGCTCAGTCTCAGACTCTTTATTAACCTCCTCCGTCTTTTTCTCACAGTCGTCTCCGTTAAGGAGTGGCTGCTGGCTGCGGCTCTCGGGCTGACCTGTTTTCACCTTTGTTGGCTTTATTAGATAAACACTTCAATTTCTTTCTCTGCTGAATCGTTTGGCCGTCAGGTCGTGCCAGGAACTGGATGCGTTACAGTCTGACAGTCTGATTTAAGCAGAGGTTCAGTCCCTCCAGAACCTCCCGAAGGCTGCGTCGCCAGGCCGGACTTTGGACTGGACGTCCTGAATCTTTTCCCTGGAACTGATTACGTGACGGGTGCTCCTAAAATAGCTGCGCGATAAATAAGCGCGGTCTGTAGAGCGTTCTGGACCGCAGTGTCCAAAACAACTGCACGTTTTTATGCCCTCACACCTCACACACTCCCACTTAGAGGTGCACACCAGCTGTGAAGAGCACGGTGTAAGTGCTAGGAAGGTAGAAGAGAACAGATTCAGTACAATACGTAGGCCTATTTGTCCTGAATTACTGCACTAGGGACCATACCTTCATTCAATCAATCAAACAATCACTCAGCCAGTCAATCAATCATCTAATCAATCAACATTTATTTTTACTCAGAAACAGAATTGAGCGTAACCCTAATTTTTTAATGCATATGTGAATTTACAACTTAAAGGGATTAAAAAATAATGAACTAATGTATTTTAGGGACTATAAGGTGCACCATATTATGGAGGGGAGGGGGTTCTCCCAAGTAAACAAAACTGTAATTTTTCAAACAAGCACTGTATGTTAATCTGCACAGATTTTTCTCCTGAAAACTGTTTTTTGGGTAAGTAAATCTCTTTCATTTACTTACAGTAAACTTAAGTTTCCAATATTTTTCACAGTGTGATTAGCAGCACTGCACTAGGGAACCCCATGGGTTCAGATAACCCAGGGTTACCGCTATCAGCTAGCGGTTCATCCCACATTGCTTTTTTTAACACAGTTAACGCACAAACTACAGTCCATTATATTCACCTCTAAATGCCGAAAGAGCTAGCGCTACGGTTAGCGGCTAATGCTAATACTGCTTTAGCCTCAGTGCTGGAAAAACATACTTTACTGAAACTCCTGTATAACGCTGCACTTCAGTAAAGCAGATTTACTGCTTCTTAAAACCTGACTGGTAAAATACATAAGGCGCACCAGGTTTATAAGGGGCACTGATGATTTTTGGGAAAATTTAAGGTAGAATTTAATCAGGATAGAATTTAGAATTTAATCAGCATAAACTAAAGGTGTAGCTACACAAACTAATTAAACTAACATACTAAATGGCAAAAGCATTAAAAACAAATAAGCAAGCCAAAAAATAAAACTATGATAGCTTAATTAAGAAGGGATTTTTTTTTTAAACCTAAAGCAATAAAAAAATGTAACATAAAGATTGTAATCACAAATAAGTAATATATGTAATTAAATAATAATAATAATAATAATAATAATAATAATAATAATAATAATAATAATAATGTTTGTGTAAAGGCCAAAACGTATTTTTTTAATAAAAAACATCAATTTAAAAAATGTTTATCAAACACATAATATTTTAACACACCAGCAAATCACACTATGGTTCAGTATAGTTTATTTGGTCTTTAAAAACACTGAAGTGAGTGCGTGATGGACTTAACTATCTTCACTTCTCCTGATAAGGCACATATTTTCATACAACTACTGTATGCAAAAAATATATACTGTATTAATAGGGGCATCATAACACCCTTTGCCTCTGTGTAGCTCTAACTCAGCCCTAAAATGGAGCAGTAGCGCGCCATTATTTCCCTACTTACAAAACTCTTATGCTGGTCTCTCCTGTGCAGACCTAGCAGCAGGATTAATTAAACTAGAGGGACAAAGAAATTAGAGAGTGCGCACAACTTCCAGAACCTAATGAACCACTAGTGATTTAATCTTATTGTTTTTTATTACTCAAGCAATCATTGCTGTGCAGTCGTCTCTCTTCGTGAATAAAGGTGGTACGATGCCACTTCTTCTGTCTTATGTCTGATACTGATACTGCAATATTTTTTTTCCTCTATCAAAGTAAGGTGTTGTTAATGCATTTGCTTAAATGCACTTTGTTTAATATAACGTGTGCAGGTGTGATGGATCACAGTATAAACGAGTAAGGAGTCGGAATGGTATATGTTTATACTTCTTTATATCCAATTACAATCAGATTCACTGTATCTGGAGGGAGAGATTTATCTCTATAGGGGTTTTATTGAATGATGAGAAGCCGGAATGAAAACGAGCTAAAATGAAATAGGAGTAACGAGGCTATTTTTATTCAAATGTAAGGAGTAGAAAGTTCAGATAATTGTGAAAATGTAAGCAGTAGAAGAAAAATGTCAAATTATTCCAGTAAAGTATAGATAACCAACATTTCTGCTTAAGTAACGTAACAAAGTATTTGTACTTTAGTTACTTGACACTTCTGTTAATTTTACTTACTGCTGTCCAATGACTTTTGGCATGTCAGTGTATATGTGAGGAATTTCTATTTAATAATTATATCCTGTCCTTTTAATAGTTCTAGTCCCATAATTGTTGGCATGGATATATAATAAGACATATTAGTGTATTTTAAAAATGTAACATACATTTTTTAGAAGCATTTTATAGTTCTTGCTCTCTCTCTCTCTCTCTCTCTCTCTCTCTCGCTCTCTCTATGTCTCTGTTTTTGATTGGGGAAATGGTGGTTATCTGATTAAGGACGAGTGCTTGTATGAGTGTGTACTGTGGTAGCTTTATGGGAGCCTTGCTCCGCGGGACGTCTGCTTAAGTAAGGAATGCCTACACTCCAACATGAGCAGCCATACTTACAGCAGCTGTAACTGTGTGTGTGTGTGTGTGTGTGTGTGTGTGGCATGACCACAATCAGTCAGAAGAGCTGTGCAAGCTCATATTTAAAGTGTTCTTATTCAGTAAGTAAAGTACAGTGGTGTAAACAGGCTTGTACAGTTTTACCTTTAAAAATCACCATATTCTATATTATAGGATGCTGTTAATTCAGTCATAAGCTGCTTTCCATTTAAACGTGGAAATCTTGAACACAAGTCACAAGTGGGCATCTGTACATGATGTTTGGAAATGCAAAACACGGAATAACACATTGTTATTAACTGGTATTGCTAACAATGCTAATCTGGGGCATATATAACATAGGGACATATTTTGCATAAAATAAGATAAGTGGTAAGATTAGATAATCCTTTATTAGTCCCGCAGTGTGGAAATTGACAGTGTTACAGCAGCAAAGGGCTAGCAAGGCACTCAGTACAAAAAATAGATCAAATAAACAGTACAGTATATACAATTTAAATAATAAAACGGATTGTTAATAGCTTGAAGTCTTTTGCCAATGGTTTTTAGAAAGGTCATAAAGTAGTGTACAGTATTTGTAATGTTTATCTGGTACCCTGTTGTAAATTTGCTTCAACATACATCTTTCAATATAAAATGAAAAAAATGTAGCATTAGTACTTTTATACCTCCAGAGTAGAACAAGTTTCTACACTGTGGCATTTTATACAGTTTACACTGTTCTGAAATCAGCAAAAGAAGAACAAATGGTAAACAAATAAACTGTCAACTTACACATTTTTAGCATAAAGTTATTTTTTAGCTAAATTAATTTAGCAGTCTGTTCTCATGCCCTATCTATTTGCTCATGCTCATCAGTCGATTTAAAGTGACTTAATTTCAAGATGATGGTGTCCGGAGAACAGCCTGATGGTTTTGTGTGTATAAACATGTTTTTTTATAAAATACCTGTGCATTTTCAAAGTTCTCAGTGCCTCTTTTTAAATATCAGGACCCTCAGAGTTCTACCAATGAAGTGTGGAGCTACTTTGAGCTTGTTAATGGTGTAAAATAGTGATTGTTTTGCATGGTGAACTAGGCCTGTTACAATAATTTCATTATCAACTTATCGTACAATAAATGGACAGTAACTCAATAATATTTGATAATCGTGATATCGTCTATTGCAGGGGTGTCCAAACTACGGCCCGCGGGCCATTTGCGGCCCGTTTCCTTTTTTGGAGCGGCCTGCGAGGTATTTTAGAAATAGAATGAAAGTTGGCCCGCTGTTAAGCAGGTTTTTATAATGTGAGATTCAAAGTTTGAACGCTAGAGGAGAGGGTGCACATTTCTTTCGCAAAAAACGGGGCAAAAGAGTCTAAAAGCGGAGAGGGTACGCATTTCTAGCGCAGAAAAACGGGGCAAAAGAGTCTAAAAGCGGAGAGAGTGCGCATTTCTAGCGCAGACAAACGGGCCAAAGAGTCTAAAAGCGGAGAGGGTGCGCATTTCTAGCGCAGACAAACGGGCCAAAGAGTCTAAAAGCGGAGAGAGTGCGCATTTCTAGCACAGAAAAACGGGGCAAAAGAGTCTAAAAGTGGAGAGAGTGCGCATTTCTAGCGCAGACAAACGGGCCAAAGAGTCTAAAAGCGGAGAGGGTGCGCATTTCTAGCGCAGAAAAACGGGCCAAAGAGTCTAAAAGCGGAGAGAGTGCGCATTTCTAGCACAGAAAAACGGGGCAAAAGAGTCTAAAAGTGGAGAGAGTGCGCATTTCTAGCACAGACAAACGGGCCAAAGAGTCTAAAAGCGGAGAGGTTGCGCATTTCTAGCACAGAAAAACGGGGCAAAAGAGTCTAAAAGTGGAGAGAGTGCGCATTTCTAGCGCAGACAAACGGGCCAAAGAGTCTAAAAGCGGAGAGGGTGCGCATTTCTAGCGCAGAAAAACGGGCCAAAGAGTCTAAAAGCGGAGAGAGTGCGCATTTCTAGCACAGAAAAACGGGGCAAAAGAGTCTAAAAGTGGAGAGAGTGCGCATTTCTAGCACAGACAAACGGGCCAAAGAGTCTAAAAGCGGAGAGGTTGCGCATTTCTAGCGCAGAAAAACGGGGCAAAAGAGTCTAAAAGCGGAGAGGGTGCGCATTTCTAGCGTAAAAGAACGGTCCAAATAGTTTAAAGTTGCCGTAATTAAGGAGTTTAATATTAAGAGACATCATGAAATTAAACATCAATTTGAAAAATCTTAGTTTACACAGCACTGTCAAAGATAAAGATAGTAAGTCAAGTAAAATGATGTGTAAATGAAAATAATCAGGAAAATGTATTATTTAAAGTGGTATATTTCATTATTTGTTTTATTATAGAGTCTGTGGCCCGTGACTTCAAATATATTTCTTCTTCTGGCCCCCAACAAAAAAAGTTTGGACACCCCTGGTCTATTGTGTTTATTTAAATGTTTGTTCACATATATAACAGTAAACAGTATTTTAGCCAGCCAAAATGACCAATGCTTCAATAACTACAACTCCATACACAGTGTGGACTGTAGCAGGTAAAGAAAAAGAGTATACGTTTCCTAAACTATTATTATTTAATTTTTCGTTGTATTTAAATTTTTTGTTATTCTGTACCATTATCATTAAGCCAGTGATGTTTAAATGGTCCTAAAATGACAATAATATAATTTATCGCAATCATTTCTGGGATGATATATCATCCACAGAAAATGCTATCGTGACTGGCCTATGGTCAACACTATGCCCCTATTGCTAGCATTGTAAGCCTGTTGGGCCATCAGCTAAAAGTGCTGTATTTTAGAAGGCTGGTGGTGAACGGTGGTGGGCTATTTGCTAAAAGTTTGTCATCAATCATGTTTCACTACACCACAAGTCTATTTCACACCAGATTTCTCCTTTAAATGTGCAGCCTTAGTCAATGCATTACCATTGTAACTTTTACATTAGGGTGGGTGTACAGTTTATTAAATATATATGTATATATTTTTTCACGAACTGAGTATATTAACGTGTGAATTTTGAGGTTTAAAAAAAATGCAGATTATTCTTTTTGAGTGATCTAACGTGTCTCATCTTTGTCTATTCCTTCTGTGTCTCTCTCTCTCTCTCTCTCTTTCTCTCTCTTTGCAGGGTAAGCCTGACCTCAACACAGCACTGCCCATCCGACAGACAGCGTCCATCTTCAAGCAGCCCGTCACCAAAGTCGTCAACCATCCCAGCAACAAAGTCAAAACCGACTTACAGAGAGCGACGGAACAGCCTCGGCAGGTCAGTCCGTCACATCTCAGCACCAGTTTAATCCGGTTCAGTCCGGTTCAGTGCTGTAGCGTCTCGTTTTGAGGCTGTAAGCTGCTTGTTAATTTAGGAGCCTTTAAGATTACTTAACATAAGCTGTGAAGAGGCACTGCTGGGCTGCTGGGTCTCAGTTTGAACACCAGGGGGTGACAAATGCACACAATTCCACTGCCCTCCCGTGGCTGAGTGTGAACGAGTGTGCTTTGGTAGATAGAGTGCTCTGGAATGCTGCTGGTGTGTGATATCTATAAAGAGAGGAAGAGGAAGATGAATATGGCGAGGGAGGGCGGGTTTGTTGGGGTGTGTTGAGAAACTTCCGGAGGAGTCCGCACATTCCCTTTTCATTTCATCCCTCGCTCTTTGTTACGTGGTAATGGACTGGAACATTGCCTATTACAGGGCTGGGCTCTCGCTGTAAACACAAATGAAAGCACGTCTGCTTTCAACTACTGGCTTGATGTAGGATCACCACACAGTTTAGTCTTCCTAAAGGAGGAACCGGTACGATTACACAACAAATCAAGGCCTCTCCCTCTTTTTTATCCTTTCGCTCTCTTGCAGAGTAATGTCAGTGTTCATAGAAAAAGAGAGAGAGAGAGAGAAAGAGGGGATAATGTGTTGTAGGAACTGTTAAGCAGGGAGAGACTGGTGTAGCAGTGGGAGTTGAGGTGAAAGAGAGAGAGAGAGCTCTGTATGTGTGTGTGTGTGTGTGTGTGTGTGTGTGTGTGTGTGTGTGTATATGTGTGTGTGCGTGTGCAGGGGAGGCTCCAGCAGTCATTAGCGTTTGGGAATAAGCTTGCTGCCTGACTGCTCTGTACTCCGTGAGCAGGGCAGTAATGACCAAACTCCCCATCCTGCCTCTCCCCCCTTTTCCCTCGCTTCACCCCCACACTGCTGTACCTTATTACTACAGAGAAGACCATCGCTTACTCAGGTCACTGTGTGCCACCCTCCCTGGTGGAGAACTGGTCTGAACCAGTTCATCAGAGATTAGAAATCCACTAAAGGCCTAAAGGTTGTAAAAATGCTTGGATGCATCTAGGATACATTAAAGATTTTGATAAAGCTGCAATTATAATGGAATTTTGATGGAAATAACATTCCATTAAAATACATGCTCATTTTCCTGCCAAAATCAGTTAATCAATCAATCAATCAATTAAGCAGTCAGCCTTAATTTTCACTCTGAAATACACTGAGTTACCCTCATTTGCAATAAACAGTGACTGAAAAATATAATTACCTTTAAATAAAAAAATCAACAGATGCAAATTTGCGAATACAAAAAAATTAAAAAAAAAAAAAAACAAAAAAACAATTTAGATAATGGTGGATTAAAAGAGTATAAAATAGGTCAATTAAGATTGAATTATTAGAATAAACAATCACATTAATAAAAACACAATTAGAATCAATAAAAACCACAATAAAATAAACAAAATCAGAGTGAGATGTTTTAATTAACCAGATTAATCATAAAGATGCCAATCAATGAAATAAAATGATAATCAAGATCAAATTAGTAAACTAAAGATGAAGTAATAATAAACTACATCATTTATAAAGCATGTTTCCTGCATCAAAGTGCAGATCAAAGTTAAAAACCATGAAAAACCTGGAAAATCATTGAATTTAAAAAATAGCAATTTCCAGGCCTGGATAAGTTTTGGAAAAATAAAAATGCCTAGAAAGTAAAAAAAAAAAAGAATTTTAATTTGCTCTACAAATCTTAGTGTTTTGGTTTATCAATGGAGAAAATCTATTTTTAGACAACAAATATGTCAGTTCAGAGTTAATTCAGTAACATAGTCCTACACAATGGAGCTCTTGGGATCTAACACACATTTTATTAGTGTCAACATTTTCTGATTCATTTTAGACCTACTAAATTTTATCAATTTTATTTATAGTTTTAGTTGATTTTTGGTTTTATTGTCCATGTCTGCACTGATGTTTTAAAAACCATATGGTCATGAAAATTTGCCTTGAAGGCATGGAAAAGTCATGGAAAAATCATGGAAATGTACTGGTTAAAACGTGTATGAACCCTGTGTAGTGATAATGAGCTCTTCTCCAGTAGTGGAACTGTGTCCTGCATCCTGACCTGACTAATGCTTTTGCAGCTGAATGCAGTCCTATTCTCACAGCAATGCAAATTCCAATCCAAAATCCAGTAGAAAACTTCCCTGAACACTAGAAACTGTCACTCAAACAAAATCCGGATAAACTCTTTAATAAATATCCTAGATTTTGGAAGATAAATATAAATAATTGCACAGGTGTCCCAATACTTTTGGCCACATTGTGTATTTATGATTCATTTATTTGCCTTTATGTCAGCTAATCAAAGTTTGTGTGCTTTTCTGCTACAGCATTGTAATATATAATCTCTCAGGAGAGCAGCTTGCTGTTATTGTGGGAAACGTAATTGTTCTGAAAGAATCACGTTAAAAAGAGGATGGCAGCACTGACAGCTTATGAGCGCTATTGACATCACAGGCGGAACATCCTGGCATCAAAGTCTTTATTCATCAAGGTGATGGATGCTGTCATATTTAACCTGACGTCTCTACACACGACTCTGAGCTTCAGTTTGCCTTGAGGCAGAACAACTTTTAGAAGGAAAGAGAAATTTCTTTAATGGAAGTTGTTGCTGCTTCTCTTTTGCAAGTTAGAATTTTATACGCCCAGATGACACCCATCAAAACCACAGCCTGAGAGTAATGCTATGAATAAACGTCTTGTGTCCTATTTGGAGTGACATTCACTTAAAATTGTGGCACAAAATGTATCTTTCTTTCTGTGAATTTGCACTTCTTTACTGCTGCTTTACTTCATGCAAGAATACAGACAGTTCAAGTTACACAGCTACGCAGTAAAATCACATTTTATAACGCAACACAGGATGCATTCTATGCATTACCACTAGGGGCACCACAGTGACAGTCAACTGTCATGGAAGTAACCTTATCTTGTTTACAGATGCTTTGATTTATACATTTAAATTCATATCTGTTGAGGCCAAAGAAGACCTCCACTCCTCACTATAGTAATCAAAATTACTATAGATTACTATAAATCAATTCAGAAACCGTGTTACAGATCAGAAACCTTTTTCAAGATGTAATATTGCAGTGTATTGCAGATATGTATAATAATGAAGTGAAACTATTTTACCACTGTACTTACGTACTAAAATACTGTATCTGTATCTACTGGAGTATTATTTTTACTTCACTACTGTACTTAAATACTAAAATACTGTATCTGTATCTACTGAAGTATTATTTTTACCTCCTTATACTGTACTTAAGTACTAAACTATTGTATCTGTATCTACTGGAGTATTATTTTTACTTCACATCTGTACTTAAGCACTAAAATGTTGTATCTGTATCTACTGGAGTATTATTTGTACTTCACTACTGTACTTAAGTACTAAAATACTGTATCTTTTTCTTCTGAAGTATTATTCCTACTTCACTAATGTACTTAAGTAATAAAAAAAATTGTATCTGTATCTACTGGAGTATTATTTGTACTTCACTACTGTACTTAAGTACTAAAATACTGTATCTTTTTCTTCTGAAGTATTATTCCTACTTCACTACTGTACTTAAGTAATAAAAAAAATTGTATCTGTATCTACTGGAGTATTATTTGTACTTCACTACTGTACTTAAGTACTAAAATACTGTATCTGTTTCTTCTGAAGTATAATACTTTTACTACTCTTTTACTCTGACATTGTTTGCTTGATTGCCATTAATTGCTGCATCATTACTCGTTACAATTATAAAAATGTTAGGAATCATTCTAAACCCACATTAACACTAAACCCAGAGCGGTAGATGTTCTGCGCTGTCACCAGGTTTGATGAAGCTCCTCATTGAGTTAATCAAGATTTCAAGCTGAACTGCTCCTGTTTTGCCTTTAGCACTGCTAACTTTCCACTGCTTCCTTTGATAACTACACTAATAACACAGTACTGTACTTTTACTTTCACTACTATATTTTACTATAAACTACTCGCAGTACTTAAAAGAGAAAAATGTAAAATGGACTTTTGCTGTAGTAAAACATGATAAAAGGTACTTACCTTTGATGAATAGCACAACTCCGTTCTCTCACAGCGTTCCAAGATCTTGGGTGATACGGGGCTTTTTCCACCGTTATCAAGGCTCCAGAGTAATGGCAGCGCTCGAAGCTTTTTAAGCTATTAATGCCTCGTTTTAAATGTCAGGGCTCTCCAGAGTTTAGTCAGGAGGTGTGGAGCTACTTTAAGCTGGATAGCGGTGGAAAAAGCGATTTATTGGGGCAAATTATGCCCTGTGTCTCCCAGTCTGAAGGGTATTTGGACAAACTGTTAAAATTTCTGGATTTCAGAACGCTGTGGGAGAAAAGAGGTGTGCTATTATTCATCAAAGGTAAGTACTTTTTATCATGTTTTACTACAACAAAAATCCATTTTACACTGCAGTTCTCCTTTAAGCACAGAAAATGTTGAATACTTTAGGAGTTTGACTTAAGTGGAACACTTCGACTTCCACTTAAGTCACTTTTTTAGAAGAGCATTTGTACTTTTACTTAATCCTGATTTTCTTGTAATTTATACATCTTTTTAAGTGCTTGAAAGAGCCTGCAGAATTCTGGAAAAAGGTTTTGTGGATGGATGAAATTTACCTTTATCAGAAACATGGATCCCCCATGATTCAAAGCACACCTGCTGTTCTGTAAAACATGGTGAAGGGGGTGGCAAGGCTAGGGCATTTTTATTAAGACCCAGTGGATGTTACCGGTACATCTTCAGTGTCAGGTCATCTTTTGTGCTTCTCCAACAAAACACACACAAACAAATATCCCGCTAAATGTCAGCTTATGAAGTGTGTCGCTGAGCTATTCTTCTTGACTGCCAGAGTGCACTTCGGCGTGGAAATAGGTCAAGCTAAAACGTCCGAAAAGTGCACCTGTCCCCGTTAAACAAAACAGTTTTCCCTTAAACTGAGGACAGTTGAGTTTGGCTGGGTCATCAACTGACTCTTCCTCCAGCAGGATCAGAATGGCTGTTTTTGGGTGGCTGCCATGTTTGGAAGCCTAAAGCCAAGGCGGCCAAGCCTCTGCTTTAATGTTATAGGAAGAGAAAGGCTGCTGTTTAGGCCTCCACGGCCCAAAGGCTCTGGCGCTGCTCCCCAGCACTTCATTCCCTCTTAAACACACAGCCTTTGTTGTAAAGGGCAGATTTATCCGTAAAGGCCCCGTGGCGGTCATGGAGGAGCTTTTATTTAAGTATACTCTTAAATAAATCCCAGGCCTGTTTATGAGCTGTTGTTGGCTAGCTGTTTAGAGCTCCCAGCTAAAATGCCATGTTGGCTATAGCTGTTGATGGCTCCCTTGGGCTGATAATGCTGGACTTTATTGGCCCACAGCTACGCCGCATCATAGGCAGAACAGGGAGACTGTGGGCTCAGACTGGTACACAGAACATCATCAATTCTGGCGAGGAATATTGAAGGACTCTTCCAGCCTCATCTGTATTAGCTGTATCTGTTGCACTAGCATGAGCTGTAGTGTAAATTATGAATAAGTGTGTGCCTGATGGTTTTTAATGGATGCTATGAGTCAACAGTCTAAAGATAGGGGGTTTGGTTGAAAAACACTGGAGTATTCCTGGAATTCCTTTAAAGTTGATTTATGTAAATGGGTTGTTTTTTTTGTGACGTCAATGAAATGGTCAATTTAAAACAGGCTGTTTTTGAAGTTGACATGCAATATATGGACAGATTTCATGCATGGCCAATATATGTTTGTTATCAACTACAAGAAAAAGGTGGAATATGGGCCCTTTAATATTATGTACTGACTAACGTAGAGGGATATTTTGTATTAAGGCTGGGGGTTACTGTTTTGATGCAGTTTTCAAAATGGAATAATCAAGATGGTTCATCTTTACATATAGAAGATGCCAGAAAGGGTCTCGGTAGATAGACACTCGTTTGTGGCAGTGAATTTTATAGTTTACACTTTTCCTTAAGTGAAGTACAAGGTGGTTATGTTTCCCTTGTGTTTATTACAAAAGCTGCATGTAAAGTAAAAAACAAAAACAAATAATAATTATAATATAAATAAATAATAATAGTTATAAAAATTATAATAAACAAAAAAAAATGTTGTAACAATAGCATACACATCACTTTAAATAGTGCTGTCTGTCTGTTTACACTTAAAAAAATTAAGCTGGTATGTAAGAACTAAATCTAAATCACAATCGAGAATCGCTTTTATATTTTAAAGGGGCACTAAATCTTAAACCAAATTTTTTTTCTTATTATAAGCTGAAAATGTGTTCATTTGAAGAAATGAAACATACCAAAGCTGCTTAAAATTTGTATAAACCTTTCATAACCCTTAAAAAAACGCTTTAATAGTGGAAATTTCTGCAGCTGCAGTGCTCTCTCAGGTTTAACTGTGCTATAGACGTGGATGATGTGCACCAAAGTACCGTCCCCTTCTGCTGACCTCCAACCATCTGCGTCTCACTGCTATCAGAGGCAAACTGCTGCTGCTGCAGATCATCCAATGTTATTTAAAGCTTTCCCTTATGCCCCGCCCCTAAACCCATACATCTCTCAGTGCTCCTCCCAAACTACCCCTCCCATTTTTTTTTTAGCCTTTTTCAAATTTGAGCTGAGGGTTGAGTCAGCAAAAATCCGGCGGTTTAGTGGCCCTTTAAGAATATCAAGTTTTTTTTTTTTTTTTTTTATATCATATAGCTCAAGTTTGCAGGCAGGTAGCAGTAGAGACATGTTAGGAATAGCCAAAACAGAATAGCTTACAGCCAACCTGTAACTACTTATGATAAATATGATCGTTAAGGAAATCATCCTCTATTTTAATTTAATCTTCTGTGTATTTTGAATATCTCTGTGCAGGAAAGTTTGTCAAGCAGCTAAATATATTTATATAAATACCACATAAACATGTGGGAATGTCTGTATATATGTAAATCGTTTTTTGTGACATCATATAAAAGGTGAACACAAAATATATTTTGTAAAAGAACTGTATTGGTTCATAAATGTATCCATCATTTTGGTTTCCCATGATATGGGCCCATGATTAAAACAAGCCATAATGGCAGGGTATTGTGATCTGAAAAATCTTTTTGTTGTGGGAATTAAAACTAAGCTGCCAGCTCCAGATTTAGGATTTTAAAAATGAACAAATGATCCTTTGCATCTAATCCACTTACCTGAAGCACAGCTGACAATAAACCAGTAAACACCGTTTCTAGGTCACTGGACCTGCTTCTATTTAATGGCTGCTAATAGAGGATGAAGAAATCAAGAATAATGCTCAGGCATATGCTTTTCATATTACTGTAATTAATCTTGAGTCTCTCTCTGGGTTTCATGTGTGCAGCTGTTCTGGGAGAAGAGGTTGAAAGGCTTGCGGTCGTCGGATGTCACAGAAGAGGTTCTCAGGACGATGGAGCTTCCTAAAGGTTTACAAAGTAAGTATGCTGCTCTCATTCAATCAAATAATAAAATTGACCATTGTAGTGTGGCCATAAGCTAGGGTTCCTGGGTTTGAGTCATATCTACTGTAGCTTATGGCTGTATGGCTATATGTTCCCATTACAAGCTTCGCTCAGCAGTTCTGATTACTAGTCTCCCTCAGAAATGATAATTTAATTGAAAAGTTACTTTATTTCAATAATTCAGTCCAAAATGTGAGACTCATATATTATATAGATGTATTACACAAAGAGTGATCTATTTTAAGCATTCATTTTTTTTTATTGTTGATGATTATGGCTTACAGCCAATGAAAACGCAAAAATCTATGTCAATCAATAAAAATTTCCACATCTCAGTTAAAGTTGCCAGCAAACCAACACCATTTTACATTTTATTTGTAAATCAAGGGAGCAGAATCTGGAGGAAGAGTGGAGAGACACACAGTCCAAACTGCTTGAGGTCTAGTGTGAAGTTTCCACCAATCAGTGATGGTTTGGAGAGACATGTCATCTGCTGGTGTTGATCCACTGTGTTTTATTATCAAGTCTAAAGTCAGTGCAGTTTTGTTTTCCCACAAAATCTTACAGCACTTCATGCTTTCTGTACTCTGCTGACAACTTTTATAGAGATGTGGATTTCATTTTTCAGCAGAACTTGGCTCATTGCCCACACTGTCAAAAGTACCAATTGGTCTTATATAATATTTACAATTTTTGAGACACTGATTTTTGGATTTTCATTGGCTCTAAGCCCTAATCATCAACAATAAAAGAAATAAGCGCTTAAAATTGATCACTCTGTGTGTAATACATCTATATATTTTATGAATTTCACATTTTGAGCTGAATTACTGAAATAAAGTAACTATTAACATTCATTCATTAACATTCACCTATATCCAACTGTAATGTGGACAAATCTGATGGTCAGTAATCGTATATGAAATTGTGTTCATGACTTGAGTCATGCAATAAACAGATTTTTTGCTTTGCAACAAGCAAATAAACTCACATAATTAGACATGATGCACTTAGAGACTTGATGCAAGGCCTGCACTAAATGAGGTGAAATACTAAGCTAAAATCCAGCTCTTTTTAGCATTTTTTGCAGATTTTTAGACCGTACTCTGATCTAAGAACTCTGAATATGCTGTTTATAAGACTACTTGCCTGTAGTTGCCCACTCTGTTGGCTTTTGTCAGAGCTGTTTAGAGCAGACTGAATCAGTCTCGGCAGTTGCCTGCGAGAGAGAGTAGCGAATCAGCTCACGAGGAGAGAAATGAAAGAGGGAGGGCACACACACCAAATGACCTCATTTTTTTTTCAACACCCTACCACCGTGCATTCCAACCATGTTATGGTACTTGAACACTTGAAAAATTGAATGAACGGTATGTACAGTTTGTTCTTTGTATTGTGTCCATATGTCATGACGAATAGACCAATATAATTGCTCCAAAGTGATGAAAGGTATAGAATACTGTATATTCTGTTACAGGGAGTCTGTAGTTATAAGAAGGTTATTCAATCTTACATTAAGAATGCACTAATATTTAATTTATGGGCACATGCAGTATTTAATACTTATTGCTGTAATGTTACTGGGATCAGTATATAAACGTGCTTCTCAAAAAATTTGAATATAATTGAAATGTTACTTTATTTCAGTAAATAAATGTGAAACTCCTTTATTAGCATAAAGTTATATCAAGTCTAAAGTCAGTGCAGTTTTTTTTTTACCAGGAAAGTCTTACAGCACTTCATGCTTCCCTCTGCTGACAACTTTTATGGAGATGCAGATTTCATTTTTCAGCAGGACTTGGTACACTGCCCACACTATCTAATAAAGTACCAATTTAGCTTATATAATATTCCCTTTTTCTCAGATACTGTTGGGTTTTTATTGGCTGTAATCCATAATCATCAACAATAAAGGAAATAAATGCTTAAAATAGATCACTCCGTGTTTAATACATCTATATAATTTGTAAGCTTCACATTTTGAACTGAATTACTGAAATAAAGTAGCTTTTCAATGATATTAATTTTTTTTGATATGCACCTGTATCATATACATAAAAATATATCTGACTTTGATTTAGGATATTTCCATTTGTTTAATTTCATTAGCAGCTCACCAGCAACTCAAAAGACCTGTTCATGCAGAATGACCAGTAACTACTGATACAGTATATGTTCAAACCAAAAATAGGGCTTTAAATGATCATAATAATATATAGTATGTACTATGGGCACTGATCCTTTTTGAGATTTAGCAGCAAAAACTTAATTTAATAACAAATGAAACACATTGACTAGAAATACTGGTATAAAAAACACTCTTTGAGTGTAAACGTTTTACTATACTGTATAGGGAATTTCTTAATTTCCCTGGGCTAAACAATAGGTTATTAGCGCCACCATATGGACACAGAGAGAAAGGCTACGACCTTAAAACTATAATTAAACTGACCTATACCTTGAACAAAACTTAACACACACATGAAGAATTAATTTGAAACATACTCAGGTACAATATAAACAAATAATTGAGTCTATGTGCTGGTAGAAGTACTGTTCTAATTTACATAAAAATAGTTTTAAGTGAATGAAAAACACAGATTTAAACCTAAAACCAACAAATTACACACTTACACACAGCATATCTTTCAAGTCTTTCTCTCTTTATGGACACCGCTGCATGACAAAGCACCTAATTACAGCCACACCCCCGATTGGCTGATGGGGTTAATGCATGAACCAATGAGGCGACTTATTAGATGGTGAGATGATTAATATTTAAGTGTACGATAAGTATTCAGACCCCCTAAAAAAAAGTTAAGTATAAAAATGTTAACTCCACATGTGTTCATTCATAGTTTTGATGCCTTCAGTGATGTAAAAACAATGTAAAAAGTCATGAAAATAAAGAAAACACATTGAATGAGAAGGTGTGTCCAAACTTTTGGCCTGTACTGTATATATGTATATATGCATCCATATGTTATTTTTTTATATATATTTTTTAGAACTGCTCTATCCAGAACAATGTATTACACACGCATAACTCTGCCTGTGTGTTTTTTTTGCTTTCATCAGGTGTAGGTCCAGACGCGTCAGATGAAACCTTGCTATCGGCCATCGCCAGCGCTCTGCACTTGAGCTCGGGCCCCATCACGGGTCAGACGTCCACCGCCGCGGAGAAAAACCCAGCCATCTGGCTGAACACCTTTCAACCCCTCTGCAAAGCCTTCACCGTCACTGACGACGACATCAAGTAAGAGCCTGTTCATGTTGTGGAAGCAGAGCGAGGGAGATGGACTGCTGATAATAGTATTGTATTTCTTAGAGTAAGTTGGAATGAGTTGTGATTGAGTGTCACTGCGAGCCAAGATCCATTTGAAGCTTTTCCAGCGATCAATTCACACTGGTTTGCATGCTGATTGCTGGTGCGCATCACCACGGCAGCACGTATCTCATCAGTCCTGTCTGTAGCGCAAGCGGTTTGCTGGGTGTGAAACGCTTCTGAATTTATTTTGATACTTAATATAGTAATAATATAGTGTCGGGGTGGCTCCATCTAAGTTTTGCTGTTTTATTTATTTATACACTTCATTTTCACTTTTGCTCTCTCAAGCAATCTATTCATCTACAGCCGGTGAGGGAACATTGGGGTCCTTTTTTTCCCAGATCAGTGTCACTGTTAGTGTGAGCTTATTGGATAGGAGACAACTTCATAAGGTCTGTAATGGATACCAATTTCAATCTCCACTCCAAACCTATGAGGCTTTACCGACAAGATAAATTGGCGGCGTGCTACTGTATACGGGAAAGCAAAAAGAGCTGAAATAAGATTTTCTCCTGCCAAGACAAAGTAGTTTTCTGTCCGGAAAACCTCCGGAATACCGATGAGTTTTTACGTCCCCCGACAGGAATGATAGATTTATCTGTCAGAGGCACATGCGGAATTATTAAGTTGGGAAGCGTGACTCATGATGATTAGCCTCAGAAATAATTGGTGCCAGTTTCAGCATCTGCGAGCCACCACTAAAACAAGGGAAAACAAATAAACGTCTTCAGACATTAGCGATTAGTCAGGCAAATGGCTGAAAGTGCTGAGGGAACCACAGTCAGCCATAAACGCTCTCTGTCTGTTTTTGAATAATAATTACCATTGGTTTCATTTGATGATGTGCCTGTTTGATGCTTAAAATGCATCAGAAGTCACCCGAGTTCAAGAAGCAGTGCTGTATCCAGGCACTAGATGGCAGTGGTAGTACATGCTTGGGTGAGATTAGGATTGGATGCAGGTGTGGGTGTGGGTGTGGGTCCAGCCAACCCTATGGACTGTGAAATGCCTGTGAGATGAGCTGCCTGCTGCTGGTGATTATGGAAACGTGGGGGGTGAAGGAAATGAAACGTATCCAGCCCACTGTCCTGCCCTTCCCTTCTCCCCAGAGGAAAGCCAGACTGTAGATTTTTAAATGTTTATACTGAATATATGTATATGTTCTATATATGTGTATGTTTTCCTTAATTTGCCATTTAGTTTTACCATTCACAATTTTACCGTTGCATGAATTGCTTAAATAGTTAAATATCTGTATAGTATTTTTTGTGTTACTTAGGACTGTCACAATAATAGCACTATCGATTTATCGTACAATAAATTAACATGACCTCAGTAATATCTGATATTCGTGGGACCGTCCATCGTCCATTAATTCAAATTTTGTTGTCTTAAAAATTGTTTAGATGCTTTTTATGCTATTCTGTTATCACTATGTCTTAAAATGACAAAAATACCGTGTATCACAATCATTTCTGGGACGATAACTCATCTACAGAAACTGCTTATTGTGACAGGCCAAGGCTTACTATTTAAAGAAAAGATAAATATATATTGACTGAACCCTGAACTGTTTCCCAATATCACAATATACCCAATATAAATATTTAATTTGCCCCAGAGTGAATATAAAATGTGTTAATATTGCTTAAAATAGAGTAGTGCAACACAATAGAGGTAAAAATAAAATAATTCAATTTAAATTTAAATTTAAATTTTAACTTAAAGGCCTATAAATGATAGTTTGTTATGATAGCATAAAATGTAAAAAAAAAAAAACATATAGAACTTATATAGTACGTACAATATATAGTATGTTGTGAAACATTGAATCTAAAGCTTTTATGTATATTACATGTTTCATACTTAAAAACTAGTATAACTTAGTATTACCATATTTTTTGGACTATAAGGAGCACACACATTATAAGACACACCACCAATCAATGTCTATTTTTTAGTCTATTTTCATACCTAAGGTGAACCGGATTATAAGGCGCAATTTAGGCGACACTAGTAAGGAAAAAAGGTGTCACCATGTTTCCCTTCTAATTCAGCAAAGTAAAACGAGCACTTAATATTAATATACACAGATTTTTTTTTCTGAAAGATTTCCGATATTTTATTGCAGTTAGCAGCAGCGCTTAGCGCTAGTAAATGCTGCCTGACAGCACTACACTGAGGAACCCTGAGTGTTCTGGTAGGCTAGGGTGCTATCAGCTATCTGCTAGTCCCACGTAGCTTGTTTTAACAGACTACAGTCCGATATACTCACCTCTAACCGGCGAAAGAGCTAGCACTGTGGTTAGCGGCTAATGCTAATGCTGCTCCAGTCTCTGTGCTGCAGAAACTTCACTGAAACTCCTGTATATCTCTGTACTTCAGCAGAGTGGCTTTACTGCTCCTTAATACCTGACTGGTAAAATTAATACATAAGGAACACCGGATTATAAGATGCACTGTCAATTTTTTGGAAAAATAAAGGATTTTAAATGCATCTTATAGTGTGAAAAAAATGTTATTAGTCATTACTAAGCAATTGGGATGCACCAGTGTATTTCTTAATACTGCCATGAAGTTATATTGCCCCCTAGTCTCTCCGTATTATATTGCAGTCTGTTGGTATGACCTTCTGTGCTGTATTAACATTATGGAGCTTTTAAGTAAACAATGTTCCAACTTTCCTCCATACTCAACGTTGTTAATGACTTTTTAAGCATCAAATTTGCATAATTAACATCACCCAGAACTAATCAACTATCCCGCTCATACACAAGTCTGTGTGCTGTGCCGTCTGGTCACAGTGGCAATGAGTTCATCCTCTCAGCATTGTAATTCTGCGAGAGCTGCTGTAGCTCCATAATGACACTGATGTTAATGTCTTGGTGTGTGAATGAGGATGAGCCAGCCTCCATTAGTTTGTGTATAGCGCGTGTGTGCGTGAAGGGGATAAGGGGTTGACTCAAATCAGGGAGATGTGGCCTGCGGTCGTCGGCAGGCGCTGGGCTTGTTTTTTTGTTTCTTGTTTGTCTTTCCCTTCGTTAACCTCTAATTAAGGAGGTGATAGGGCTGGTGCTCGGCTAGAAGTTGGGCTGGTTAATGAGGATGCGGGGTCGATTCTCAATGAGCGGGTGCTGCTTAGATAAAGACAGGGATAGAGGCTAGATGAAGGGTGCAAAAATGTATTGATAAATTAGAAAGTGTCAGTATGGATGAGGTGACATTAATGTTAGAATTCATTATATCACTTTATATATATAAGAATGCTATTTTTTTCGCCTGTGTCGAACTTAAAAGTAGACTCTAATATCTTAATATAAACTGTATGTAAAAAATAAATCCAATTAACTAAATATTAAATTGCTTTTGTAATGTACATAGCATTAGAGGCCTGTGCTTAACATTTTTATTTTAGATTTGATATACTTTTTTTTTTCAAAAACGATCTCAAACCATGATAAAGTGTTCAAAATCTCATGAAATTAGTAAAAAAATTGCTCTTTCTTTGCCTCATTGGCTCTACTGCTGCCATACCATAATGTCCGAGTTGAGTGTTGTTTTTTCAGTGCAGTGGGTTGGGCTAAGCTCCTGTTTAATGTTTTCTTAGAAAGTTTTTTTTATTGTCTGGTTCATGGTCTGTTCAGATGAGCAATATGTCTCAATTAGTGTTATGTGCAACAAAGTATTAAAAAAAAATGCGATGTCCATTGTAATGGTTGCAAGGCCTGAAACGGATATACTTCAGAAGGCCTATTGATATAAATAAATATCAGTATTACACACTGAACCAGATATCACAGAGAAAGAAAGAAAAATACATTTCTGTTAAACATGGGGGTGGGGGTGCTCTCATCATTATCTCCGGACTTTTAACTGCCTGAATATTAGATACATATAATGAGTACTAGCTAAAAGGTAGCTTCTCCTGTGATAGATGCTTTTAATGTGTTTAATTATATACTGTCTGAATGCTAAATAACGTAAAAACTAACTGCTTAAATGCTTGATACTTTTAAACACCATCGAGAAATTAAATTGCTAGATACTTTTTACACACGCAAGCTGTATACTAACTGATCTTGTGCTAGATATTTTTAATAACAACAATGCTAATCAGATACAAACCAGCAAAATACAAAAGACTCGTAATAAGTATTAGCTAGATACTGACTTTTTAACTCATACTGCTACTTTAAACAACTGCTAGCTAAATGCTAACCGCCTAAGTTCTAGTTCGCTGCAAAGTGGTTAAGTTAGTAGTTAGTAGTGTTTTTTATGCTAACTGACTGTTGAGTAAGTAAGAGTGCTTGATACTTTTACTTTGTGTTCCAAATTATTATGCAAGTGATATTTTCCTAAATGGTCAATGCAAATGACAGTCACTATGATTGCAAATCATGATGACCCATAATTCCAAGTTTATTGAATAAACAATGATAACCAGTGATAACAGTATTTTTTTAAATAAAAAAAAACGCAAAATGCACTGTTCCAAATTATGAAGCTCATCAAAACATTTTATAGGTTGTAAAGAACTGCAAATGGTCTTTTTTTTATTTGCAGCATTAATTGGTCACACTTTCTAAAATTAAAAGCTATTTCAATCAAAAACATCCTAACAGGCCAAGGACCCTTGTTGGGACAAGGTGCCCTTCCACCAATCATCCATCCATCTGGACCGTCCAGGATTGCACGGCATTTATCAGTAAACCAGACTGTTTGGACTGTTTGGACCTTGTTAGTAGTGCTATGTACTAATGCTCAAGTGCTAGATACTTTAAATGACTGCTAGCTAAATGCTAACTGCCTAAGTACAAGATATAATAAGAAGGGCTAGTTATGTTAGCTGGCAAAGAGTTTGGGCAATTAGTACTGCTGGATAATTTTAACATAATAGTTACTGTTATTAGTTAGTACATAGTTAGCCCTTAATACTTATACTTTGAATAAGTGAAAACGTGTATTAAGAGAAACTTAACTTAAGAGAACTTAAGAGAAACGATTGTCTGTATTTCACTACTGTATTAGTAGGTCTTAATTTACCATAAACTTTACCATAAACTTTATTGAATCATTTTAAACATAACTGTGAACTGTAGTAATATGTGAATCTAAATAAACTAAATTCTGTGTGATTCTTTGAGAATCAGTTCCAAAGAACCTGCAGAGAACCGCTCTAAGGCCAGACTTGTACACCGAAGTGCAGACAGGTGTGGAGGTCTGGGGGGAAGGGTAGGTGTGGGGGGATTTTGAGTGACAGGAGGAAGGAAAGGAGACAGACTGTCGAGGGAGAGGGTGGGGTGTAAATGAAGTACAGAGAGCAGCAGGATCAGCAGAGCTGATGGGTGATGGAAAGTGTTAAAAGGAGGTCAAACGTAATCAAGAGAGCAGTTAGACAGCAGTGGACAGGGAACAGACTTCAGAAGCACTGCCCTGTCTCGCCCCCGTCCTGCTTTCTTTTGTTCAATCTTCTCTCTGATCCACTTTCTCTCTCTCTCTCTCTCTCTCTCTCTCTCTCTTTCTCTGCCCTCAGGGAGCAGGAGCTTAAGGTGTACCAGGCCAGGCGGAGTTTGGAAGAGGCCCTGATGGCTGACGGTTTGGCGCGGGCCGCTGAATCTGCCAGAGACGTGGAGGGCAGGGCGGCGTAGAGACTCCAGCAAGGTGAGCGAGGGATAAAGCAGGAGGAGCTTTTCAAAAGGATGTTGGCTGCTGGAGGGATGCTCAGCGCTGCAGTTCTGAAAATAAAGATGCCAAAACAGCTTCTTAGAGCCCCATTTTTTGGATTCTTATAGGGCCTTTCAGTGCAAGGCTGTGCTGTGCAACAGATTTACACACAAAAAAAACTACAAAATATTGTGGATATAATAGTGCTAACAACTTTAGTGCTTTAAATTGTTTAAGTGCAAATTAAGCATTCTGATCTGTTTTTTTTTACATATAAGCATTTATAATTAGCAATGTAAACACGAAATATGGATTAAAAAGATAAGGATGGAGGAGAAGTTCTGTCATTACTAGCCAACTGCGCTCCGCAAAACCAACAAGCTGATTGGCTGTTTCTCCTGCGAGAAAATTTATTTGAGGCTTTCATTTGGCGCCCCCTTTAGGTCAGCGCCCCTATGCGTCGCATAGGCTGCATACCCCCTTTTTAAGTTGTATGTCTGGCTGCATTTTGGCTCCAGTGGAAACAATAAACGGTAACAGAGTGACCAACAAGACACAAACCAAATGTAAATACTGTAAATAAATCCTACATGTGACTGTTTCTTAGGCGGTTGTACTAAACCCTTTGTACTGTACCGTATTTAAACAAATGTTCTGTCTCTGTTTGCATAGTCTTAATATGACTGGTTGTGGTTATGCATAGTTAAATCACAAGAGATTTAGGATAAAAATTCTAAAATCAATGTGTGAGAGAAACCAGTCTATTAAGTTTGTGTTAAATGATTTTGTCAAATAAAACTCTAGTTTTCAAGCCATTTTTAATTTTTGACGTTTTCTTTAAAATTGTATTTTTAAATCTCGTCTCGTTCTCGTGAACCCAATATCTTGTCTCGTCTCGTCTCGTGATATTAGTGTCTCGTCACACCCCTAATAATTGCTAATGCATTCCCTAAATTCTTAACTCAGCAGATTAGAATATTCTATTCTATTAAAACTTATTGAAACTTGATATTTGATATTTGGAAGCAACAAAAATTAGTTGTATCCCAATACTATGTTCCTTTTACAGTAAAAACTGTAGCCAATACATTGACACAAGAAAACATGATAAAAAATTGACAACACAGAGAAAATAAGGCTACAATCCTCTCTCACCATCTAATGGTTTATTATTGTGCTCTAGTGTCAGCTCTAGTGTTGGCTTTAATGCTAGCTTTAGTCCTAGCTCATCTGAAGTGGCTGTCTTCATCACTCCAAACCCCTCATCATCCAGCACGATTGGTGGTACATCTAGCAAACTGCATGAGAAATGATTTTGAGACAGTTTCTTGGGCTTTTAAAGCTCAACTACTGAAACCGCTGGGTTGGAAGATTCCTTAGAGACCCAAAATAGTTTTTTTCTGTGGCAGTGCTCTGCAGAACTCTTTTTTGGCACCTCTGTCTTTAAGAGCGTAGGGTTATTCAGAGTTATTTAAAAAGGCTCGGAGCACATCGCTGCACAGGCACGACCTAAAAAATCCACCAGCTGATAACAGGCCATGGTCTTGTCATTCAGGCAGTTTCCCCACTGTGAGGGTTTTTCCCAGAATCAATTAGTATTCCGGTCCGCTCCAACCCAGAGGTTTCTTCTTTGACGAGATCCTGGATTTCTGACATAAAGGCAGTTACTGAGACCAATGGGAAGATTATCCAGGGCAGGGAAATGTAATTATTAGTTCAAGGAAAACCAATATTATGGCCGACGATCAACGTGAGCTGATATTCGGCTAATGGCCAAAGCGCTTCAGGAAAAAGAAACTCGTTTGAAGTCCAATTTCAGCAAATGATGAGCTTTCCCAAAACCACTGTGAGCTGATGCAGCATGAGCCTGACTTATCAGCTGTTTAGCGATTCTGTAAATATGGATCTTAGCACTGTTGGAGCTCCCGCGCTCATTAGTTTTGGCATATGGCCTGCCCACCGCTGTGTAACTCTCACCACCTCCTTCTGCACCACTTGAAACTGGAGATGTAGAATTACATTATGACTCAAGGAGGCCAAGCCACTCCAGAAGATATTTTTACCCACCAGCGTTAGTCGTTTAGAGTTTGGACCGCGCCGCTGTGACCTGGTGTGCTGCGACTTTAACTCTTCTGAGCGTGTTTAAACTGCAACAAATTACCGTTTAGCCCCGGTAGCTTAATCACAGCAGCTTGGCATTTTTGCCCTGAACTGTGGGCTGTTGGTGAAAAGCATTATTTTTTTAACCAAAGCAAACACAAATATAGCAGTGCAGTATTATAAGAAAACAGCAGTTGCACAGCAGGAATTAGTGCTGGGGAATATATGATGATATTGGTGTTACATGATGGCAGGGTTGATGTTTACTTTAGCAGTATGGATGGATAAGAGGCCTGTGGACGATAGCAATATGAATGCATGCTGAACAGCCACATCATTAAAACCACTAAAAGGAAAAGTAAATAGTATTGATTAGAATGGATTAGGTTGTACAGGTCTGTCAAGCAGTGGAATCTATATATTAGGCAGTAAGAGAACGGGTGAAGTGAAAGAAACACGAAAGTCCACCATCCCAAAATATTTAGCAGTCAGGGTCCTGTGAGATAGAGCAGTGGTTCTCAAACTGTGTTTGTGTATGTGTACCACGGGTGGTACGTGAAGCACCCCAAGGTGGTACAACATCAAATTATTGTTTTAATGTTTTAAAAACAAAAGATTATACATGAAAATCCATGGTGGGTACCAAGTCTCTGGATCTTATAAATTTTCCTGTTTTTTATTGGAGACAATGACATTTTGTCAGTATCATATAAAAAATATCTCTACAATTGACATTATTTTCATGAGCTAGGAGAAGTCTCATGAAAGTAATTTTGGAGCATGTACAATACAACAAGAACACAATAGACATACGTAAGATGGAAGACAGTAGTGCAATATTGATAGTGATTGAGATGGGATGATGGTATAAATAGAACCCGTATAACAGTAGTGCAAATATGGTATATAGCTTAAGGCTGGTAAAGTGAATGAGTGCGTTAAGTTTTAAAAGTCACAGTTTGGTGCAATTAAAGTGTGTATGACAATGCAGTTATAGCAGTAGTGCAGGTATTGGGTGTGTAGTGCAAGTCCGTTTGGAGAGTTTCCAGTACAGTTCTTGTACAGAGTTGCAGTACTGTGTTGGTGGGCCGGGGAGGGGGAGAGCAGGAAGAGAGTTCAGCATGCTCACAGCCTGATGGATGGGGCTGTCTCGCGTTTTTTTTTTTTCAACATCAGGATAAGGATATTCAACAGCAACATTACACAATTCATTATTTGTCCACGTTTACATGCTTGCACACGTTCCTGTGGATGGGTTTTAGGTGGTACTTTGGGTTTTTAATTTGACTGTGGGTGGGACATGATCTAAAATGTTTGAGAAGCACTGGAATAGAGGATGAGCAAACTGTGCATCTACAAATTCAGAGCTTCTGTCTTTGACTTTCCTTTATCTTAAGCTGGAGCAGTGTTTAAAAGTGTTTAAAAACAGTGTTTAAAAACTTCAGCAGCACTGATGTGTCTGATCCACTTGTACCAGAACAGTACACACTAACACATAACCATTTTATTAGTGCAGTCACTGCAAATAATAACTAATAAAATATTAGTCTATGCTGTGGGTTCATGATCATTGAAGAACAGGGAGAAAGGAGGATAATAAAGTATGTAGAGAAATTGAAGGACTACAGTTATTATTGTTCATCATCATGGAACTACAACATGCTCCTATATGATCAGTGTAGCTGATTAAGCTTGTTTACTAGTGTGTAATCATATTGCATTTTGTCATTGCTATCTATCTCTAGTATGGCTGACCCCCACAGTAGCATCTCAGTGGCGGATGGCTGTCGCAATCCGATGGAAATTTCGACAAGTGGCTTTTTTGGTGGCCCAGAGAAGGTCCAGCCCAGACGGTCATGAAATATTCAGGTGGTGATTAGGAGGGGGGTTCAACCGTGGCTCTGCTTCAGCTGTCTCCCTGCCTCACTGCTCTCTTCTCTCCTCTTCATCTCCCTGTAATGAATCTTTAAAGCAAATTAATAGTTCATACCGTGCCCCCCTTCCCTGCCCCTCGAGCCTTAACTCTTCAGTAAACGCCGACTCAGAAGAGGGAGCCGCCGTCAGCGCTTCAGCGGTGCCACGTGTTACATGCCTGAGTACACCTCCATTTTGAAAACATATTATAGCAGCTATTAAAAAACCCAATGGTTCCTTTTGAATGCTGATGCGGGGTGTCTGTCTCAGCGATGCCAGCCAGAGCTACACTGACTGAAACATCTTCCGCCTAGTAATCAATTCCGCCGCTTTGCTCAGGAAAGGCTGCTTCAGGAAGCTCTATTCTTTGTTAATGTACGTCAGTGTCTGTTTATAGCCTTTCCAGTTTCATAAAGGCTAGCCTGGCAAACATGACTCGACAGCACGCTTATCTGTCAATAGGACTCAATTTGTTTATGAAGGCTTCTGCTCTCGTACCGGCGGGTTACTGGCCCCTCTTTAGGGCTAAACGCGGACAGGAGTTTGCAAACACAAAGCGTAATTTGAATACAAATTACAGAGTGTACTGTGGAGGGAATAGAATTTGCATTAATTCTATCACGGGCCTGTTTCTAAGATAAATGTGCATGTCCCGTGTATCAGGCAGGGTGTATCCTTTAATTTGAATGCGGAAGAGGACGCCCCCCTCCTTTTCTCTCTCGGCACTCGTTCAGTTTGTGTGGTTCAAGTCCAATTTCGAAATGGAGATTGGCGAAGATTGTGGGTATTAATCACAGGCGCTTTATAGAGGCCATATTGAGAGCGCGAGAATATGGAAGTGTGCTCAGAATGCTTTTGTGGCTGTTCTGAAGGTGATTGTGCTGCGCTGCAGGAGTCTCTGCCCTGAATGGGTGCTGAAGCCGCAGAGCTGTCTGATTTTATGGCTCCCACGGCAACTGTAGCAGCAGCTCCGTCACCCAGGAGGATTTATTAGCTCTGGGCAGACCTGTAGGCCTGGCCAGGCCCTAAGAGGCCTCTTAAATCAGCCAATCATCTATAAAGGATCCTCATCTGCTGGTGGCACAGGGTTTTCTTCCACCTTTCAAATTCTCAGACAAGGCAAACAACCACCTGACCCTTGTAGTCTACAAGATGCTCAGCTCATAATGTTCTATAAAAGTTCATCATCTGCTGTTGTTTTCTATAGCTCTTTAGAATCAGGAGTATTTAAAGCTGGAGCGGTGGAGTAAAGTATGCATTACCGAACATCCTCAGTGATTTTAATCCCATCCTAGTCCACCTAGTGCCAGTTATTTTTCCTGGACTGCAAATTCATAATTTTCTGTGATAAAGAAAAGCCACAAAAATGGTCTCAGGTTATATTAAGCACATACAAATAGAAAAATCTATAAATATTTTGTCATACACTATTGATAAGGAGTTTTCATGGCCTTTCTGAAGACATGATGCGACATGAGGCATTTAGTTTTGTTTTGCCTGGCAAATGACACAAAAAGCTGTGATGCTTCTGACAGTTTTAGATAAGTGATTGTAAAACATAGCCTATGGCCTAGTGTACATATGTGTCATGTACATAAATGGGTTATAAGTCCATCATGTGTTTTTGACTTGATAGGAGTGCATAAATTGAGTAGCCACTCCCATCCCAGTAATTTATGGCAATTTTTTTTGTATCCTTTGCGAATTGATCATGCATTTTTCTGATGCCCTGTAGTAAAAATACATTACCTGCCCAAGGCAAACTAATGGATAAAGGTAAACCATTCAAATAATGCTTATATCCAGTTCCTCAGAAAAGCAAAATATAGCACTAGGACTGTGACTAACGATTCTAGTGCTATAACAAAGCTGTTATTTGAATAGTCAACCAAATATTACATACATTACAAATATATATCATGGTCCTTTGTGTGCAGAAAAAAAAACAGCTAATTCCTAGAGGAGCATGACCCTACAACACCTCTGAAGGAGTTTTCTGGCACACAGATTTTAATAGCAAATTCTTTCAATCCTATAAGTTTTAAGGCTGAGCCACTGAAGATTTGGTTTATGGTTTTTGTACAACTGACAATTGCTATAATAGTAAAGCCCTATTTCTAAAATTTCAATTTGACATCCACTTTTACTCCCTGATCACATAATGTTGGCAACAGTGGCATGGAGAAGTCTCACCTGTACTTGCTTTAAGACAAATAAACCAACAAACATTATCTTTTTGAACTTTGACTTATGCTAAAGCATCAGGCAGCTCAACATGCTTGGAGGAGAATACTAACCACCAGTTGATAGGGGATAGGGGATTGACCTTGATAAGGGGCTTTAAGTACACCCTATGTCTAAATGTTTGTGGACATTCTTCTAAAAAAAAAATAAAAATAAAATGCACTTAACTACTTTACTGTAAGTTGCACCCATTGCTGATACAGATGTACAAATGCACAAACACAACTTTTAATTAGAGTTTGTAAATATTGAAATTACAGTTGTGATGAAAACTACATTAATCGAGCCACCCAGACATTTGTGATAGAAAATACACGTATTGAAAAATATAAAGACTTACATAAAGTGTTGGAATATACAGTTTACAAGATAAATACAGAGGATTGAAAGATGAGAACATTCTCTGGCTCTCACCTCCCTTACAACCATCTTTCTGGGAGAGACAGACCATTCTAGAATAATTCATGCATGATGTAATAAGCTCCATATTACTGCTTAACCATGCAAAACATGACCAAAAGGTTGAGGTAATTTTCTAAATTCTAGGGAGTCCTGTTTTTTGAAAAGAGGAAGGAATAATTAGGAAGCTGCAGGAATAATGCAGGAAGCTGCAAGTTAATAGGAAGCTAATAGTTTCAATTTCTCTTGTTATTTATTATTCTTTGTCTGTATTGTGTTGTATTGTCTGTCTGCACTTTTGTACTGTTGCACTATTGTTCTGTCTACACTGTGTTTATGTGCACCATGGTCCCTGGAGGAACGTTGTTTCGTTTCACTGTGTACTCTGTATATAGCTGAAATGACAATAAAAACCACTTTGACTTTGACTTTGACTTTGACTAGAGGGAAGTATCTAAAAATGTCATGTTGTTTGAGCACAGTAAAAAATATTCATCTTACAAAACAATGTTTTCAATGAAATAAATTGTTTTAAATGGGGTTAATAGTTTCAATTTCTCTTACATGGGCTATAAAGGCCCCCAGCATTGAGTTGTGTTCTCTGTTATGATTGGTTGAGGCTCCATTTAGTTATTTTTGTTTGGAATGAGTTTGGGAGGTGAGGTCGAGTTTGGTTGGTGATTCTCCAACATCCTGACCTCATTAACGTAACAATAATGTTCCTGTGGAATGCAAGCTAATGCTCACAGCAGTGCACTAAATTCTGGTAGAAATCCTTTCTCTCGTAAGGAACATTGACTTAACAGGTGCCCCAATACTTTTGTCTATATATTATATGTATTGCGGTACTGCTGTTGTGTGCACAGTCTTTTTTTCTTCCTGTTCAAACCCTCTGCAGGGCAAAACATGGCACAGTCCTTCAGAAACAGCACGACTGTTCTGCGAAATACCCATCTGCAGTAATGAACCACCTTTTTCCAACAATCAGGCGGGTTTTAAAAAAAAAAAAGAGGGGGGAAATTGGCTGCCGAATTGGAAAGATAGCAGCGAGGGCTGTAATTGCCCACCTTGCGTTTCTAATCTGGCGCCGGAGCTAATCACAGCGGAGAGCCGTGGTGTGGGGCTGGATTACGTGCGCGCTCGGTATAGGTCAGGACAGCCAGAGGTGCGGAGCTGCGGCGGCGGAGGGAGTTGGAGCGCCTGCCTATCTCTGTCTTCCACATGTCCGGCGCTTCACTCTCCCCCCGGCCCGCAATCACTCTAATATGCATAAATGGGGATAGATTTGATTATCCTCATGTACAATAGACAAAAGGCCGGGCTGCAATTACCCCTGAATGAGTTTTTTTTCTCTCTCGCTTTCGCTTTCTGGATTTTATTGTTGGCTCTAGCTGGTCTGGTACCGTGAAGGCAGTACTGCTTGCCCTCTCACGCAAGAATATAAATAAATAAACACCAACAAATGCACAAAAATGCTAAATGTGTTCTTGTTTTGGATATTTTTGTTTCTACACCAAAAAATCCAGACCAAATCTGAACCGAGGTTTGTGTTCTTGTTACATTATATAGTATACATTTAGTATGGTTAGTTTTGGTTTCACACTGCAACTTTTAAGTGTACTACAAAAAATGTGTTAAATACTGAGAACCTACATTAGTGGAGTCTCCCTATACTTAGGCAATAATACATGAGAGGGAGCGCTATAACCTGTAATATTGGCACTGCTGTGCTGCAGTCGTAGCATGAGGCACGACTACAGTCCATTATCGCTGTTTGTTGAAAGATTTTGAGTTAAAGAGGATGAGAAAATTCGATCTGTTACGTTAAAATAATAGTTCCATTGCTGCTCTGTTTGTAGCTGTGCTGTTTGGCTTGTAAGCGCTGCATTGTTGCTAGGTTAGCTGTATGAGGCGGAGTAATACATAAAGAGCTTTGGGAACAGTGCATTACCGGCTGATAACGGTACTCATAGAACGCCTCTCAGCCAATCACATTGCCGGTTCGGAACTATATAACTGTGGTATAATTGATATTCTTATACATCGGTTGGAATGTAGAAGGATATGTTTTTTTGTTTTTTTTTGGTAAGTTACCTTTCTAGGTGTTGTGCCGATTTGTGCCAATTACCCTTAGATTCCTTTTATTTCAGTAAATAAATATTTACATTTACATTTACATTTATGGTATTTAGCAGACGCCCTTATCCAGAGCGACTTACAACAGTGCTTCGATGTTTCTTCAAATGTCCAAAGCTAGTTTGTAGACTAGGATCAAGAGATACACAAAGCTTGATCAAGTTTAGAACTGTAGGAACCTTTTTTCTTTCTTTTTTTTTGGATATATAAGGGTTAATCTACAATTACAGTAGATATAGAATCACCATCCTAATATATTGTACTCATACTGCTCATACCTGACATGCCTGAATGCACACAACAGCTCAGATTTTGGTACAAAACAGGTTCTTTTTCTTCTTCTATTAATATTTAATCGATGACATAGAGTACCTAAACTTCCTGTAATTGTTGCAAAAGTCTATCCAAAAATGAGATTAACACTCTTGGTTGGGCAAAATATTGGTTCATAGGTCCAGGCCTTGTTTAGTAGCACCTTTTACTCCTGCTATTTTGGTTTGACAAAACTAATAAGTCTGAAGGTCCAGACCAAATAAGGTACAGTAGGTGTGAAACCACCCGTGATGCTTTTTTTCCAGGTTAAACAGAAGAACAAAACACAGTAAAATTACATTTATAAAGCTTATTTATAATAAGTCACAGGGGTATGAATATACTTTATTGCTTAATTGGCACCACAGTGCACTGTCTCAGCTAACGCCTCATTACACAGCTGCTGTAAATGATTCAGTATTATTTTAATACTGTTCCAAGTGAGAAAAAAATAAATCAGACACAACCAGTGTGTGTGGCATTGTGTGTCTGAGAGAGAGAGAGAATGTGTAAGAGTGTGTATTTGTGTGCACACACTGCGGGGGACATTGTCCAGCCCTCAGGCGGTGTTTAATAGAGAACAATCAGCTTAATAATTGTAATGATGTGTGTGTTAATGCATCACAACGTATTAAAGACGCATTAACAATCTGACATCATAATAGCCCAAGAAAACAAGACCAATCGACTGGAGCACAAAATAATGCTCCCTCCATTACGCTCTCTCTCTTTTTTTCTGCTTTTCTCATATTCACTCTGCTCTACACATTCTCTCACTCTCTTACTTGTGCATGTTCTCTCTCTCCTTCACATGAACATGCTTTCTTGTTCATGCTTTCACTCTCTTTTTCTCTCCGTGTCCTTTACATTATTTTTTCTCTTTTTACATGCTCTCTCCATCTCATTCCTTCCTCTCTACCTCACTCTTTCTGTCTCTCTCTCCTTCCACTCTCTCACCTCCCTCTCTCTCTCTCTCTCTCTCTCTCTCTCTTTTAAACATACTTCCTTCCTCCCATCTCTCTTTCCCTCTCATTTTAAAACATACTCACTTCTCCCCATCTCTCACTCTCTTCTTCCCATCTCTCACTCCCTCTCTCTTTTACACACACTCCCTTCCTCCCATATCTCTCTGCCTGTCTTTTACACATACTCGCTCCCTCACATCTCTCTCCTGCCTCTCCTCTTTGCATCTCTTGCTTTTTTAAAACATATCCTCTCTCTCTCTCTCCCTCTCTCTCTCTCTCTCTCTCTCTCTCTCTCTCTCTCTCATACCCTCTTTCCCATTCCTCTTCCTCCTCTCTTTCTTTCTTTAACACATACCCACCCCTTCTCTTTCTCTCTCTTAAACATACTCTTTTCCCTCCCTCTCTCTACCCCTCTCTCTCTTCTACACATACTCTTTCTCCTCCCCTCTCTCACCTCCCTACATCCCTCTCTCACCTCCCTCCCTCCTTCTCTCTCTCTCTCTCTCTCTCTTTTACACACACTCCCTTCCTCACATCTCTCTCTCTCCCTCTCTCTTTTACACATACTCTCTTCCTCACATCTCTCTCCTCCCTTTCCCCTTTGCCTCTCTTGCTTTTTTAAACATATCCTCTCTCACTCTCTCTCTTTCACTCTCTCAAACATACCCTCTTCCCCATTTCTCTTCCTCCTCTCTTTCTTTCTTTAACACATACCCACCCCTTCTCTCTGCCTATCTCTCTCTCTTAAACATACTCTTTCTCCTCCCCTCGCTCACCTCCCACCATCCCTCTCTCCCTCTCTTTTTTACACATACTCTCTTTCTCCCATCTCTCTTCTCCCTCAACCTTTGCCTCTTTTGCTTTCTTTAACACATACCTCCTCTCTTGCTGTCTCTCTCTCTCTCTTAAACATACTCTCACTCACCTCTTTCACCTCTCTCTCTCTCTCTCTCTCTCTCTCTAGCTCTTTTACACATACTCCTTCCCATCTTTTTCCTCCCCCTTTCTCTCTCTCTCTCTCTCTCTCTCTTTAGCACATACCCCTTTCTCTGCATCTCTTTCATACTCTTTCTTCCACCCCTCTCTCACCTCCCTCTCTCTCTCTCTCTTCTACACATACTCTTTCTCCCTCTCTCTTTTTTTCTCCTCCCACTCTTTCTCCCTCTTTTGCTTTCTTTAACAAATACCCCCTCTCTCTGTCTCTCTCTCTTTCTTTCTTACACTCCCTCCTTTCTCTCTTTTCCCTCTTTTCTCTCTGTCCCTCTCTTTCTCTTTAACACATTTACTCTACCCCCCCTCTCTCTCTGTCCCTCTCTTTTTTTGTCTGCTCTTTTTCTCTCTCTCTCCTTCATCTTTCTCTTCTTCACACATACTAAAGCATCCACTTCCTGTCTGTCTGTCATAGCGTTGAGCAGTGGAACTGTGTGACACATCTGTCACTGAATAGAATCAAACCCTCACAGCATTTAAAGTTTAAAGTATTTAAAGTGGAAATCCTTATATGGACAGTAACAGTCAGTTACTTTTTTTTTTATTTCCCCTTGATTTCAGAAGAAACAATGAATAAGCAGGTGTTCCAGTATTTTTGTCCATATCATGCATGGTTAATATTCTTTGATGGCTTGATTAGTGATTACCAGGGTATAAGTAGATGGTTGATGGTTGTTGTTAGATGTTGGTTGTTTGGGTTTTGCTTGGTTTAATAAAGTTGACTATGAAAAAAAAACAACAAAGAATGAGCATGTGGCTACTGTCCCTACTTAAAGTGAAAAATAGCAAAAAAGATGCATAAGGATTTGATCTGACAGCAGTGATATTACATTATATTATAATATATACATTATAATGTTTGCAGTGCACTTCAGTCTTACAGTGTGAACCAACAGTGCTGGTGCTTCTCCTAAAGGCATGATAGAAAAATCCATTTACAGCCTATTGGCCTTCATCCCTAATCTCCTTTCAAAATGCTCTCTATCCCAGTCATCCGGCTCTTTTCAGGTTTCCTGTCTGGGGTTGTTGACAGTGCAGGTTTGAGCTTAGCTTTAGATCCTGCTGCATCTCACTGTCTGTCCTCGCCGGGCCTGTAGCAGCCGTAACAAAGCAAGCGCGGCCGTGGCATTTCTATCAATTTACCAAGAACCAGAACAGGGACAGGGACAGAAGGGTCACTCAGCATTGTTGGTGGGAAATTGCACATTTAATAAAAGATGAAAGAATGAAAGAAATTTCAGTATCAACAAATCATTCGATAAATGGACATTGAACTTTAATCATTTTTGTTAACCTTAATATTGTCCTTGATTACATAAGAGTAAATGGTTTAGCCAGTCTTGCTATGGCCAGAGCATCAGTACCAGCATGTCCATAAAGACCAAGCATACTGAGACACGTGAAAAAGTATTACACAAGGCTAAAAATACCAATTTCCCAAAGTCAAAATAAAATTGCCCAAAAATGTATCCCAAACTTTAACTTTTTTTTTATAATTTTATTTCTAATTTTTTCCCATTTTCTCCCCAATTTAGCACAGCCAATTACCCCACCCATTTATTATGACTCCCCCTATCACTAGCAATGACCTAACACACCAGGAGGGTGAAGAATAACAGGTGCTTCCTCCGATACATGTGAAGTCAGCCACCGCTTCTTTTCGAGCTGCTGCTGATGCAGCATTGCCGAGCAGCATCACAGCGCTAACGCTCGGAGGAAAGCGCAGTGACTCGGTTCCGATACATCAGCTCACAGACGCCCTGTGCTGCAGACATCACCCTAAAATTGATGTGGGGAGAGAGCGCCATCTACCCACCCGGAGGGAGCAGGGCCAATTTTGCTCCCTCTGAGTGCCGAAGGCTTGATGGCAAAGCTGCATGAGCGGGGGTTCGAACCTGCGACCCCCCGCTCATAGTGGCAGCGCATTAGACTAGTAAATTAAACTTTTATTGGATTAATAATTGCATTATTGTGCTACTATATTATGAATTTATCAGTGACATAGTTTTATCCTAAAATGACAGAAGTATTGTGTATATGTCAGTAGTAAGATCTGGATGTGGTGTACGAGACACATACGAATGAATCTGATTGAATCCTGTAACAAATCTATCTGGCAACTGCACACTGTTCAGAGTGTGTTTGAATAGTTTTAAACTGCTTTTATACTTGTTTCTTTTGTTCTACACTCATTCTTTGTGACTCACTCTCACTTATTCACTCCACAAGAGATGGAGATGCTAAAATCAGCATGAAGACAATTGCAAACAGCTTCTGAAAGACCTGCAGGGAGCCAACACCTGACTCTACTGCCTATAATAGGCCTGTATAAGGAAAGCACTTTGGTGAAGATGGATGATGGGTGAATTGATTTATTCAAGGATTGATTAATTTATTAATGGACGAATGGATAGATAGAATGAGTGTATTAATTATTTGGTTCATCCATGATGGATTGATTGATGGACAGATTGATTTGTAAAGAGATTAATGGATTGATTTGTAGATGGATTCATTTATTAATGTATGGATTGATGAACTAATATGTTTCTAGTTTTAGTTAAAATGTCAGAATAAGCGCTGCCGCTATGATCAAGAGATTGCTGGTTTGAATCTCGGTCATGCTGCTTGCCATCAGCAGCCAGAATCTGAGAGAGTACAATTTACCTTGCTCTCTCTCTGGGTGGGTAGATGGCACTTTCTTCTCACATCACTCCAAAGGTGATGTCGATCAGCACAAGGCGTCTGTGAGCTGATGTATCAGAACCGAATCGCTGCGCTTTCCTTTGACCGTGCTGTGATGCTACTCAGCAATGCTAAATCTGCAGCAAAAAAAAAAGAAAAGAGGCAGTGATGGGGCATAGTGATGGGGCATAATCAGCATAGTTAAATTGGAGAGAAAAGCTTTTTTTTTTAAGAAACTAAAGAAAAATAAATAAATGTTTGGATTGATAATTGGGTAATATTCAAGATTTTAGTATGTTTTTCAGTATTTAAAAAAGTCATATAATACTATCTTTAAAAGCAAGCTCTTCTATCTCGAGCTAACTGTCTTCCCCCTTCTTCAGCCCATGCTTTTCTGTGACCCCGTCAGAAGAAAAGCCATTGAAAAGCATTTATTAATATTTGATTCATTAAGTAATCTGTTTTTCCGGCTTTATCTTTCGCCGCTGCTCATTGCCGCTAAGTATGTATAATTAATGCTTGCGCTGCAGGCAAGTTCTTAAGTTGTAGGGCAGTTAGTGTTAATTACCCGTTTTCCCCCAAATCTCAGACTCAGTAAAAAGCATCTGTTAATGGAGATGCAAATTATGCATGTGGCAATCTTAGATTGATTATAGGCCTTTTTTCCTCGCTTTATTTTCAGAACGGGCTATTGGCATACCAAAAATTGTTTAAAAGGCTGGTGCATGTGACTTGGGCAGGATCGCAGAGTCAAGCGTTGCTTAATTTTCACTGCAATTGCGCAAGATGATTCATGCTTTAGAACCCTTAATCAAAAGCACTTTCATGACTGATGGAGTACAGTTGCTCGTAAAACACATTCATTTTCCCTTATTAGAGAAAATTGCCGGAAAACTATACCACTAACGTCCATACTGGAGGAGTCAGTCAGGTGGAAAGCCTTCACCTGCACTTATATAAACAGCAGTGCTTCCATAGAAGAACCATTTTTGGCTGGGATGACGCAAATATTTGAATGATATTTTAAAAAAAGAAAGTAAATAAATGTTTTGTGTAGTAAAAATAAAACGACTGAATCATTTATAACGAACAATGAATACTTATCTGACAGTGACTTCTGCTGTATTTAATGCAGGAAGTGAAGGACAGAGCTGTCAGGGAGCTGACAAACTGCAGGTTTAGTTAAAATAAAGCTTTAAGCATCGCTTATGATCCTCTGTATCAGTTTACTACCTCTTTACCCACTGCCTACATTCCAGCAAAATGATACTTAGCCTTAGCATTTGTTTGTTTGTTTACCAAAAGAATGAGTAAAATTTGACTCACATGTAAGTAGCACTACTGAGGTAAATGTATGATAATTATAGTACTGCTGAAGTACATTTATGACTAAAATAGCACCGCTGAGGTAAATTTGTGCCTGGAAAAGCACTACTACAGTAAATTCATTACTAGCACCATTGAGGTAAATCAATGTTAAAAATAGTTTTGCTGAGGGGAATTTATGACTACAATAGCACAAGTGAGGGAAATTCATGATTAGAATAGCACTACTGAGGTAAATGTATGACTAAATACCACCACTAAGGTAAATGTGTGACTGGAAAAGCCCTAATAAAGTAAACTAGAAAAGGCAAAGTTCGTGAACGAACTTTAAGTTGGCTTGTCAAATAGTTACTAAGTTGTGTAGTGTGTGTGTGGTGTGGAGTGTGTGGGGTGTGGAGTGGGTTGTGGAGTGTTTGTGGTGTGGAGTGTTTGGAATGTGGTGTGGAGTATGTGTGGTGGACTGTGGGGTGAGTTGTGTGTATCAGGTGTGGAGTGTGTCTGTTGTGGAGTGTTTGTGGTGTGGTGTGTAGAGAGTGTGGTGTGGTGTGTGGAGTATGTGTGGTGTGGAGTGTGTCTGGTGTGGTGTGTAGAGTGTGGTGTGTGTGTGGAGTGCATGGGGTGTGGAGTGTGTAAAGGGTGGGGGGTGTGTGGTTTGGAGTGTGGTGTGTGTGTGTGGTGTGGGGCGTGTAGTGTGTATGGGGTCTGGAGTGTGTGTGTGGTGTGGGCTTTGGAGTGTGTGGGGTGTGGAGTGTGTGTGTGGTGTGTGGAGTGTATGTGGTGTGCGCAGTGTGTGTGGTGTGTCCACATGGTTGCTAAGTGGTTGCTAGGCAGTTGCTAACGTTTTCAAGGTGGTTGCTAAGGTGTTGCTAAGTGGTTGCTAGGCTGTTGCAATAATTTCTAAAGTGGTTGCTAAGTGGTTGCTAGGCAGATAATAACATATTCCACAAGGTTGCTAAGTGGTTGCTAGGCAGTTGCTAACATATTCCACATGGTTGCTAAGTGGTTGCTAGGGAGTTGCTAACATATTCCACATGGTTCCTAAGTGGTTGCTAGGCAGTAGCTAACATATTCCACATGGTTGCTAAGTGGTTGCTAGGCAGTTGCTAACATATTCCACATGGTTGCTAAGTGGTTGCTAGGCAGTTGCTAACCTATTCCACATGGTTGCTAAGTGGTTGCTAGGCTGGTGCAATCATTTCTAAAGTGGTTGCTAAGTGGTTGCTATGCAGTTGCTAACATATTCCACATGGTTGCTAAGTGGTTGCTAGGCAGTTGCTATCATTTCCTAAGTGGTTGCTAGGCAGTTGCTAACATATTACACATGGTTGCTAAGTGGTTGCTAAGTGGTTGCTAGGCAGTTGCTAACATATTCCACATGGTTGCTAAGTGGTTGCTAAGTGGTTGCTATGTAGTTGTTAACATATTTCACATGGTTGCTAAGTGGTTGCTAGGCAGTTGCTATCATTCCTAAAGTGGTTGCTAAGTGGTTGCTAGGCAGTTGCTAACATATTCCACATGGTTGCTAAGTGGTTACTAAGTGGTTGCTAGGCAGTTGCTAACATATTCCACATGGTTGCTAAGTGGTTACTAAGTGGTTGCTAGGCAGTTGCTATCATTTCTAAAGTGGTTGCTATGCAGTTGCTAACATATTCCACATGGTTGCTAAGTGGTTGCTAGGCAGTTGCTATCATTTCCAAAGTGGTTGCTAAGTGGTTGCTAGGCAGTCGCTAACATATTCCACATGGTTGCTAAGTGGTTGCTAGGCAGTTGCTATCATTTCTAAAGTGGTTGCTAAGTGGTTGCTAGGCAGTTGCTAACATATTCCACATGGTTGCTAAGTTGTTGCTAGGCAGTTGCTATCATTTCTAAAGTGGTTGCTAAGTGGTTGCTAGGCAGTTGCTACCATATTCCACATGGTTGCTAAGTGGTTGCCAGGCAGTTGCTAACGTTTTCCAGGTGGTTGCTAACTGGTTGCGGTGTGGGCTGTGGAGTGTGTGTGGTGTGGAGTGTGTGGGGGGGTGGGATGTGGAGTGTGTGGGATGTGGACTGTGAGTGTGGTGTGGAGTGTAGTGTGCGTGGTGTGGTGTGGAGTGTGTGTGGGGTGTGTGGGTTGTGGTGTGTGAACTGTGTGGGGTGTGGTGTCTTGAGTGTGGGGTGTGGAGTGTGTGTGGTGTGTGGAGTTGGTGTGGTGTGGAGTGAGTGTAGAGTGTGTGGTGTGGACTGTGTGAGGTGTGGAGTGTGGACTGTGTGTGGGGTGTGAAGTGTGGACTGTGTGTGGGGTGTGCAATGTGTGTGGTGTGGAGGGTGTGTGGTGTGGAGGGTGTGTGGTGTGGAGTGTGTGGTGTGGGGTATGTGTGGTGTAAGGAGTGTGTGGTGTGGTGTATGTTTGGTGGAGTGAGGTGTGTGTGGGGTGTGGACTGTGTGTGGTCTGGGGTGTGGACTGTGTGTGGTGTGGGGGGTGTGTGGTGCGGGGTGTCGTTTGGACTGTGTGTGGGGTGTGTGTGGTGTGGTGTGTAGAGTGTGTGTAATGTGGGGTGTGGTGTGTGTGGGTTGTGGTGTCTAGACTGTGTGGGGTGTGGTGTGGGGTGTTGAATGTGTGTGGTGTGTGTGTGGAGTGTGGACTGTGTGTGGGGTGTGGCCTGTGTGTTGTGTGGTGTATGTGTGGTGGAGTGTGAGGTTTTTGTCAGGTGTGGAGTGTGTGTGGTGTGGGATATGTGTGGTGTGAAGTGTGTGGGGTGGAGTGTGTATGGTGTGGGGTATGTGAGCTGTGGAGTGTATGCGTGGTATGGAGAGTGTGGGGTATGTGTGGTGTGGGGTGTGAAGTGTGTGTGGTATGTGTGGGGTGGAGTGTGTATGGTGTGGGGTATGTGAGCTGTGGAATGTGTGTATGGTATGGAGTGTGTGGGGTATGTGTGGTGTGAAGTGTGTGTGGTGTGGGGTATATGAGCTATCGAGTGTGTGTGTGGTTTAAAGTGTGTGTGGTGTGGAGTGTGTGGTGTGGGGTGTGAATTGTGTGTGGTATGTGTGGGGTGGAGTGTGTGTGGTGTGGGCTATGTGAGCTGTGGAGTTTGTGTGGTTTAAAGTGTGTGTGGTGTGGGGTGTGAAGTGTGTGTGGGGTGGAGTGTGTGGTGTGGGCTATGTGAGCTGTGGAGTGTGTGTGGTTTAAAGTGTGTGTGGTGTGGATTGTGTGTGGTGTGGGGTATGTGTGGTTTGAAGTGTGTGTTGTGTGGGGTTTGTGTGGTGTGGAGTGTGTATGGTGTGTGGGATGGAGTGTGTTTGGTGTGGGGTATGTGTGGTGTGGAATGTGTGTAGGGTGTGGTGTGGAGTGTTTGTAGTGTGAGGTGTGGACTGTGTGTGGTGTGTAGAGTGTGTGTGGTGTGGGGTGTGTGTGTGGTGTGGGGTATGTGTGGTTTGAAGTGTGTGTGTGTGGTGTGGGGTATGTGTGGTTTGAAGTGTGTGTGTAGTTAGTGTGTGTGTGTGGTGTGGGGTGTGTGTGTGGTGTGGGGTATGTGTGGTTTGAAGTGTGTGTGGTGTATGTGTGGTGTGTGCGTGTGTGTGGTGTGGTGTGTGTGTAGTGTTGTATTGGTTCTGGTGTGGGTTGTGTTCAGCAGTCTCTTCTCCATACAGATACAGTACTGAGGAGCAGGGCAGAGAGGGGGGCCGTGTGCAGGATCGGCTGGTGTGTGTGAGATGGCCAACATTCCGCCCATTCATTCCTATGGGGAAAGTTTGTTATTATTATTATTATTATTATTATTAATAATAATAATAATAATAATAATACGATTTCGAAGAACAATAAGTTGGCTTTTCCAAGCCAACTTAATAATAATAAGAAGAATAAGAAGAACTGTAAGTTGGCTTTGACAAGCCAACTTAATTAATGACTAGAATAGCACTACTGAGGTAACAGTGTAATTGGAATAGCACTACTGAGGTAAGATTTTTGGAATTAGGCTCTTTAATTAATTTAATGATGAACTAAAATTTTTGGTAAAATTAACAAAAAACTGACAATCCATTTTTGGTAATGAGCATGTGGCCAGTTGTTTCCTTTTGTTTGGTTTAGGTCTCAACCAAACAAGTTTTTTTGGTGCATCTCTACGTTAATGTAAAGGTTCTTTACAAGCATATATATATATTTTACAAAATTGGTTCTACATGCAAACAAAATCAGTTTTTCTATAGTACAACTCATAGTGCTTTTCTTTTTAAGAGTGTAAGTTGTTTTGGAAGCTGTTCTTTGTGTCTGAGGATACGAGGTACATGTTGGAGAGTCTGTTTTACAATTGTGTATCAACAGGTGTATATATACACACTAGCCCTTTATAGGGTGTTTGGGAGAGCCTGTGCCCTTCAGCGATACACACACACTCATACACACACACTCTCTCTCACACACACATGCACACATTTGCACTTCCTCTAAGGATGCTCGTCCCCTGCTCTTGTTTCATGTTCCACTGAGCCGGCTGCAAACCTGTTATTGATTCTGCTGATCCTGCAGGGGCTTTAAGAACTCCTGTTTGTGCTCCGGTGTGAAAAAGGCCTTTCCTCAACAATACACCTCGCCTCAAACCCTTGGGCGGACTGACCTCACTTTAAAGGTCATGTGCTATTTTTAAACACCTTCCATCCGTAAAGCAGCGGTTCAGCCAAATATCAAATTTACACCATTTCCCCTGATCCCCAGGTGTAGTCCTTTATCTGAGACATGTTTGGTGCCTTGAGTTTTGACTGGAGCTGTGAGGCTGAAGCACATTTCGTCTGTGTTGGTTGTTATTTCACTTCGTAAGCTTTATATGGCTTTATTGTTTGTGTTGATTTAAGGTGGAATTTCGGATATTAATATTAATGTGTAGCCCTATATCAGAGGTGAATGGGACAGTATGGACAGTATGGTCTTTCATTTATTTTAACATCTTTGAAGATATTTAATTTTATATTAATTAATATACAGTACATCTATTCCTGCATTTCAGGCCTGCAGCAAATGGGACTGGACAATATATGGCTATAAATGTTTGCATCCAGCTTTATGTACTAAAATGTTTTCAGTTTTTGATGAAACAATGTTTCATAATGCCAATACAAATGCCCCATTGTTTACATTGACTTTCAATCAAAGTTGAATTGCTACTTTGGAGATATAAGAATTTAGTGATGTTTAACTGGGTGCAAAGTTCATTTTTGCTTTTGACATGTGTGGTATCATAGTACAGAATCACTGACCAGTGATCAGTGGTAGTTCTGGATGTGTAAAACTGTTTATTGCGTATACTTTTAAAAATGAATAGGAATTCAACTTATGAAAATTGATTTTCAATTTGAGCGCATCATAAACGCTTAGAACTACTCTGTTTCCAGCAACAGTAGGCTAAAACATGCTTTATATTATTTTAATTTGTGATGTAAAATGCAGGGAGTAAAGGACAGAGCTGTCAGGGAGCTGACAAACGGCAGGTTTAGTTAAAATAAAGCTTTAAGCATCACTATCTTCCATGGTATTGGTTTACAGTCTCTTCACACACTGTCTCTTTTCCATATAAAGGATACAAGCTGTACAGGGCTAGGATAGTAGCATTAGCTGAGGTAGCTAACTTAGCCTTAGCATTTGTTTGTTTACTAAAAAGTAGCACTGCTGAGGTAAATTTATGCTAACAATAGTACTGCTGAGGTAAATTTATGACTAAATAACACCACTGAAGTAAATGTATGACTGGAAAAGCATTACTAAAGTAAATCCATTACTCAAATAGCACTTATGCAGTAAATGTATGTTAATAATAGTATTGCGGAGGTAAATTTATGTTAATAATAGTATTGCTGAGGTAAATTTATGTTAATAATAGTATTGCTGAGGTAAATTTATGTAAATAATAGTATTGCTGAGGTAAATTTATGTTAATAATAGTATTGCTGAGGTAAATTTATGTAAATAATAGTATTGCTGAGGTAAATTTATGTAAATAATAGTATTGCTGAGGTAAATTTATGACTAAAATAGCACAGCTGAGGTAAATGTGTAATTGGAATAGCACTTCTGAGATAAATGTGTAATTAGCCCTTCTGCAACAAATGCATTTAGGATTTTTAATTAGTTTAAAGGTGAATACAAATAGTAAAATAAAAAAAAAAACTGAAAATACATGTTTGGTATTTACTATTTGGCCAATTTTTTTTTTTTTTTGTTAGGTTTAGGTTTCATTTCATATAAGATACTTAGCAGATTTCAACCAAAAAGAGACATTTTGGTGTATCTCTACGCTAATGTAAAGGTTCTCAGAATCCTAAAAAATAGTGATGCACATTTTCGACCCTACCCCCAGCTTTAATTAGTGTTTTTTATTTCTAAAAGTGACATAGCAATTTCCTTTGTCTCCACAGAATGCACTGAATTCAGGAATTCACACCCCACTGTCGACCTCCTGGAGATGATGTCATCAGTCCAGCCTCCAGATCCGGACCGCACACTTTTCCTACCCTCCTACAAATAGCTTCAACCAAGGCCTTTTTCTCTTCTTTTTTATTTTTGGATCTAGAGCGTATATATTTTGGAGTACATATCTATATATGATCAGAACAATGCTTCTTATGTGTCAGAGACAGATTTAAAACGTTCGTTTTACACAGAGAAATACTGAGCAATACTTCTGGACTTCGAGTCGGTGCAATCTGCTGGATTTGTATTGCTAACTCTTTTTTTTTTTTTTTCCTGTTTTCGTGGTTTTTTTTTCAGTGTCAATGGTTGTAAGGGATTTGTTCTTTTCAGGGTTTGTAACAAATTAATTATGCATTTACACACTTATGAGTGAAAACTTGCTTATTTAAGAAAAATAATTTTATACCTTGAAATAAAAAAATACTTGTACATTTTGAGCCTCAGTATAGAATAAATAAATGAATATATTCATGTATCTGCACTGGTTATGGTTTTTCTTTATAGCTGTGGGTCATTATGGCTGTGCTTTATAGCTGTGGGTTAATCACACTGCACCTGATGGACCTGGTATCAGCCTTAATCTGTCGCTAGATCACATCATTAATGTGTATTTTAACCATGATAAATATACTGTCTTACAACCGGGCAGTGTGCTGAATCTGCAGGTTTGTAAGCAGTGCTGGGTTTACTACAACTACCTTAAACACAATGCAGGGTATATCTCAATATAATCAAAACAGAGACAAGAATGTGTCAGGTTATTCATAAGGTAACAGTAGATATGACATTTCTACACTTCAAGATATAACATTAATGAGTAATTATTAATACATAGTACATTGACTGTATTATTTATATGTATCAAATAGAAGTACTTGAATGATTAATACATACTGAATTTATGAGTGCTTAGTATTTAATACTTCTTGAATAATTAGTAAATACCAAATAAGGTACTGAATAATTACTGCTGATTTAATAAGTAATAGTTGCTGAAAATGTAATGCTTATTAAAATTAAGTAATTAGTATGGTATAATTAGTCAATGCTAAATAATTAGTAGTTGTTGAATAATAATTAGTGGAATCTAAGTAATCAGTATCTACTACATATTTGGTAAATACTAAGCTATTCGCAATTAGTAAGTATACTAGTAGGCAATGAAATTATCAGTAATTTCTGAATAATTACTTCTTATTTAATAATTGGTAGTGTGTTAAGTAGTAGGCACTGAAAAATAGTACTTGGGGAATAATTTGTACATATTAAATGATTAATTAGTATTTGCTGAATATTTACAGGTTATTTGATAATTAGTAAGTACTGAGTAATTAGAAATTCTGGAATAATTAGTCGATACAAATTGATTATTATTTGCTGAATATTTAGGGGTTATTGGATAATTAGTAAGTACTGAGTAATTAGAAATTCTGGAATAATTAGTCGATACAAAATTTTGATTATTATTTGCTGAATATGTAAAGGTTATTAAATAATTAGTCAGTACAGAGTAATAAGTTATTATGGAATAATAGTAAATAGTAAAAAAAAATAGTAAATATATCATTATTTGAGTGTTATTTGCTGAATATTTAGAGGTTATTGAATAATTAGTATAATTGGTCAGTACTGAGTAATTAGTAATTCAGCAATAATTAGTAGATACAAAATGATTATTTGCTGTATAAAATAGAGGTTATTGAATAATTAGTATAATTAATCGGTACTGATTAATTAGTTGCTGCTACGTGCTTTGTAGTACATTCTGAGTAATAGATGCACAACAGGTCCAAAATAATTAGTAAATACTGATTATAATTAAATATTGAATAATTAATTGCTGCTAAAGAAATACTGGTTATGAAATCATGAATGATTACAAAATGTTTTGTTCATAGGGGATAATGACTATTATTATGTTAATGACTAAAAAATAATATTTGTAGTTATTGATAATTAGCATACACTAAACAATTGCAGCATTAATCTAGTACTTTTAAAAATAGGGATGGGAATCAAAAAGTTAAATTATTTAGCAGCAATCTAAATGTGCTCAGTGGCGCCCCCTCCCCACTGCAGCAGGTACAGCACTGACGTCTCGAGAACAGCTTGAAACAATCAGACTCATTAACAGTAAATGCTAATGGTAAAAACTGTGATTTATTAATTAAGAGATTGCTCTGAACACCCGGCAGGACTGCAGTGTTACGGTGTGTATCGGTGTTATTTATGGTGCTGTAATCTGAGAGAAGAACACGGACCGGTTCTGATCTTTTCATTACGGCCGAGGCGAGTTCCGCAGGGCCGCTGGGCGCAGTCATTTGCATGCGCTAATGGTCCACTGATGCCAAGTTGTTATCAGTCTATGGCATCCAAACCCCCCCACCACCACCCCGACTGCACCCCCCCCCCCTTTCTCGCTGGCAGACGCTTGCTTACAAAATGTAATCCATTTGCATCTTATAATGGTCGTGTTTTGCATAAATTCTTGGACTCAGGAAATGGTGACTGAAAGCCCCCCTCACGCTTATTATTGTAATTTTCAAAGATGCAACTGAGCGCTTTTGAAGAACCGAACGTACAAACGCATGTGTCTGCGCAGTCTTGACCACATCTGCATCTTTAAAACTTAATCAGCGCTCTATAGACCCGAGCAGGACCCAACGCCGGGCAGATATCCAGAGCCCAGTTGACGTCTTCTTAAAGAGATGACAGATTTTCCTTCTGTTCCAGCTCTGCGTCCACACGCCCAGCGCCAACATCTGCTTTACTGCTTAAAATTCAGCGTCTAAATATACAAAATCACTATTTCAGTGAATGGACAGTGATTGTGTCGCGTCTCCCGTCTCACACAATCCCTTGTCATCCTTGTTTGCTAACTGATTCTAAGTTGCACGGCATGAAATTACTTTGGAACTCATAATTACAGCTTGTTATCTGATGTCATATCTGATTAGCAGCCTGACTGACTCTTGTGAGACGGGCTCTCAATTTGAAATCTTGGGAATGAACACATTAGCAAAGTACAATATCGTGAATGTCCTGCTACTCTTATTAATCACTGAGGAAATAACATTGTGTATGTGATAAAATTGTAACATTTAGCTGCTGGTATCTAGTGTAGATACTAAATAATTATTACCATATTTTTCGCACTATAAAGCGCACTTAAAATACTGTAATTTTCCCTAAAATCCTCAGTGTGCCTTATGTATGAATTCTACCAGTCAGGTATTAAGGAGCAGTAAAGCCACTCTGCTGAAGTACAGACTTATACATGAGTTTCAGTTTAGTTTAGTTCTCCACTCCAGCAGTATTAGCATTAGCCGCTAAACGTTAGCCATTCAGCTGTTCAGAGGTGAGTATTATCGGACTGTAGTCTGCTGCTAACCCGGCTAGCACTGCTGGACCGGCATTAGCTTTACGTGCTTAGCTTTAGCCATTCAGCTGTTCAGAGGTGAGTATAACGACCTGTTAAACAAGCTATGTGGGAAGAACCACTAGCTAATATCGCCCTGGTTTACCGGAACACTCAGGGTTCCTCAGTGTAGCACTGTCAGGCAGCAGTTAGGTGGCATTAGCGGTTAGTTGCTAATGCTAATGCTAATGCTCCAGCCTTAGTGGAATTCTGGAAATCTAAGCTTACTGTAAATAAACGGAAGCAATTTACTCACCAAAATAAACCGTTCTTAAGATAAAAATCTGTGTATATTAACATCCAGCACTCATGTGACTTGTCTGAAAATGTTTTTTTTAAGATTTACAGTTTTGTTTACTTAACTTAGCTTTAGAGGCCTCGACACCCAGTGCCTAACAAGTGCTGCTTAAAATGTGCCTTTTAATCCAGTGCACCTTGTGTATAAATATAGACCAGAAAATAGACATTTATTTATAGTGCGCCTTATAATCCTGTGTGCTTTATAGTGCAAAGAATATGGTAGGTACTACATAGGCACATACTAATAGGTACTGAATAATTAGTAATTAGTACTGGATGAGTAGTGGTTTCTGGACATTTGTTTCTTATTTAAAAAATAGTATATACTGAGTAGTAACTTGTTACTAAATAATTATTAGATACTCCAAAATCTTATAGGTAGGTACTTAATATTCAGTACTTAATTAATAGCTGTTGCTTAATTAGGAACTGAGTAGGAAGTAGGAACTGAGACAATAGTAGATACTAAATAATTATCAGGTTTTACACTAGTAAGTACCAAATACTTGATTAGTAGTAGTTTCCAAATAATTACTTCTGATTTAATTATTTGTAGATACTGGATATTAGGGACCAAGTTGCTTGGTAATTAATAAAAAAAATAGTACTGAACATTTAGTAGTTGCTGAATATTAAAAGAATTGTAGGAACTGAGAAATTAGCCTTAGGAACTTAATAAATATCAGGTAATAAATCATTATTATGTTCTACATTAGGGGGTAGTATATGATTAGTAGTTTCTAAATAATAACTTTTGATTGAATTATTTGTAGATATTGGATATTAGGGACCAAGTTGCTTGATACTGAATAATTAATAATTAGCACTGAATATTTAGTAGTTGCTAAATATATTAAAAGAATTGTAGGAACTGAGAAATTAGCTTTAGGTACGAAATAAATATTAGGCTCCACACTTGCTCGGTTTAGCAGTTGATTGTATGCTTAGTCGGATGATTAGTTGTTTCGTAATAACTTTGATAATAATTGAATATTGAGTCATTAGTATGTACTTAATAATTAGTATACTGAGCAATTAGTACATACTAAATAATTAGTATACTGAGTAATTTGTAGGAAACTTCTAAATTGCTTACAATGTTTCCAACCCTAGGTGGTTGAGGTCAAGTGCATGTCTTCTCCTACATGTGAAATCAGACTCCGCCTCTTTTATTATTTTCCAACTGCCATTCATGACGCATCACTATGCAGCCATCATGCTCGGAGGAAAGCGCCAGATTCCCAGCTCTGATACATTTGCTAACAGATGCCAGTACTGACCAGAATCACAATGAAAGTGATCAAGGTAGAGAGCACCATCTGCCCTCCCAGAGAGAGAGCATGGCCAACTGTGCTCTCTCAGACTCTGGCTGCTGATGCTGAAGCAGAATGATCCAGGATTTGAACTTGCAATCCTTGGGCTATGATACTGGCATGTTTCCAATTGGTGCAGAGAGACCCATTCTATCTATTTGCTTCAGTAATGGGTACAACCTACAGTTCAAGTGTCCACAAATATTTGGACGTAAATTATAATCTTTATATAGCTTTGCTTGATGGGAATAAGAGAAGCACTATATTCAATTTATTATGTTTTGCGATCCTTTATTTAAAAATAGGTCATTTTTATATTAAGCTAATTTCTCCGTTTTTAATACCAGGAATCCATGATGCGCCTCATGCTCATGAACCTCATGCTGCCCATGCTCATCATCTCCCTGAAGCTCCTGTACTCGCCAGGCCTGAAGTACCACATCCTGCCTCTGTAGTGGGGCTGCTCGTACATGAGCCAGTGGCCCTCCATCACGTGGCAGGACTGGCAGCCGCTGGACCAGTGGTAGCGCTCCATGATGGACTCACAGTCGTCCATCACATCCATCATCTGGCCCATGTAGTTCTCCCTCTCGTAGATCCTCAGCCTGTAGGAGCCCCTGTGCTGTAATGGTGGAGGAGAGAGAATGGAGTGTGTTAGCTTCTGGTACGACACATTTTGGTGACTATTGGTATGGCAGAAGGATACAATTTGCAATTGAACGCTTTTAACCAATCCCTGTGGGCGCTGTGAGCATCCCGACCAATCAGGGTGGGCGTGAAAGCATTGAGGTTGTGCATGATTCAACAAAATCCAACCAAAGTTGGTCAATTTGATTTAAAACATATGTATAATAGCAGATATATATACAGACCAAAATTAGATCCAATCAAAAAAGGTAACTTTGGTCTAATTTGATCAACTGAACCAGGTTTCAGGTTGGTTTCTGCAGCTTTAAAGCACTTTTCTAGATAGTTCAGACCTTTGGACCAATTACAACAACAAAATATTGAGGCAGGCTATCATCACCCATTAAACAATAGAAGAAGAAAAATAACTAGTAGTTTGCAGCAGAATGGGCACAATAGATTATGCTGGTGATTCCTGTATTTACTGGGACTGTAGATTAACCCATATTTATCAGGAAATCTGAACTGTAATTGGTCCCACCAACCAATCAATGTCAAGTACAGGGAGACTTTAGGCCCAATCCCATTTCACCCCTTGGCCCTACCCCTTGTTTTCGAGTTTATCCCTTCCCCTTAGAACAGAGTTACAAGAGGAAGGGGTGAAATCCTGCCCCTAAGAATTGGGACAACCCTTCAAGCACCCAATACGACATCAGGAGCGCTAAAGTTCAGTAACCTAACTGCTGCTGCTGGTGGTTTACTAGTTAACTTTAGGGCGTATATTATTGTATGTCTTCAGAAAGGGGGGAGAGGAGAAGGTGCAGAATTAATTATTTTTGTCCAATTCTTAATTTCTCTGTGAAGGGAAACTGAAATGAACTTTAATTAGCTTTTATTTTATTTTATTTTTCGGTTCCGCCTTAAATGCTGCTGCAGCCCCTGTCGTCTGTTGCACCATTTAAGGTGGAACATGAAAGTTAGCTAACTAGCTAGCTATTGAGACAAACTACTAGCGATCTTTTTAATGATTGTTATGATGAATTTGGCCATAAAACATTAAAACTACACATACTTACATTTGTGATTCTACCCCTAAGTTTGAAGTGTGCATCTGAAAAATCTCCATATGAAGGGGTAACAAGCCATATCCCTTCCCCTAATCTACCCCTCCAGCCTAACAAGAATCAGGATACCCCTACCCCTTGGCATGCACGTGCAAAACAGAGGGGTAGGGGTAAGGAGTAGGGCCAAGGCTTGAAATGGGATTGGGCCTTAGTTTGCTTAGTTGCTAAACTGCGAGGTGAAACCAAAAGTGACCGGACTAAATGTTCAGTATATGATGTAACAAACACATGAACGTTGGTACTGGTGGACTCTGGTAATTAATCAATTAAGCGTAATACACAATAATTATTATGGTTTAGTACCAGCATGTATTACAGCCCAACCCATTACCTACCATGGGGATCATGCGGCAGGACCTGATGGAGTCGCTCATGCCCCACATGCTCATGTAGTCGCTGTAGTCGCCCCTCCTGACGAAGTACTGGTTGCCCATGTAGTGGGGGCGGTCGTAGACCATCCAGCAGCCGCTCTCCACCCTGCAAGAGTGGCAGCGGTTCATGTAGGAGGACATGTCGGGGCAGTCGCTGCTGCACTCATAGGAACGCCCCATGAAGTTCCTCTCCTCATAGAAGATGATCTGTGGGGGAACAAGAAGGTCAAAAGCACGTTTTTGCTGTAGAAAAGCTACGGTGGGCACTTGTGGTCTTGCAGGTCTCAAGCAAGTATAGTACAGCAGGTCTGTTAGAGCTGTATTTCTCAAACTGGCTCATGGACGTCTCCTGCCTTGCACTGTTCTGTGTTTTTTTTTCAAATTAATATCCAAATTATCAGCTCATTATTAGCTCATAATTGAGTTAAAGTGGGCGTGTTAAAGTAGGGAAAGCACTAAAATGTGCAGGAGAGTGGGTATCCACATGGAAAGACATGCATTGCATTAGATAAGCATTACTAATGTACAAAAAAAACTTTAACTTGCATTAAGATTAAGATCCTGAACTTGCACATGCAACTTGCTGGAAATGCAACTTGCTGGAATGATGACATGAATAAAAGATGCACAACCTTCTAAAAACCTAAAAAAGCAAAAATTTGATAGATGCAGCCTACTTAAGTAATAATGACAAGACATAGCATAGCAAGGTTAAGTTCTTTAGTGTGCTCAGTCACTAAACTGCAGTGTGAAACAGAAACTAACCAGAATAAATGTGCAGGACATTGGGACTCCAGGATCAGGGTTGAGAAACTCTGTATTAGATAGAGCAGGGAAATCAACAAACAAACTGTGCTTAACTCCCCTTTGCATCCATATGCAAAGGCCAATACTCATTAGTTCAATTTAAATAGTTCAAATGTCCAAAAGTACTTGCATTAAAGTTAAGATCCTGAACTTTGGACATTATTTAGCATGTGCACACAAATATGCACATGCAGCTTGCTGGAAATGTGGAAATGCAACTTGCCAGAATCATGACAAACCAATGGAAGATGCACAACCTTCTAAAAACCAATAAATGTCAAAATTAGGGATATGCAGCCTATTTAAGTGATGATGACGACAAGACATATCATAGAATAACTTCAGTTCTTTAGTGTGCTCAGTCACTAAACTGCAGTGTGAAACTGAAACTAACCAGAATAAATGTGCAGGACATTGGGACTCCAGGATCAGGGTTGAGAAACTCTGTATTAGATAGAGCAGGGAAATCAACAAAAAACTGTGCTGGACTCCCCTTTGCATCCATATGCAAAGGCCAATACTCATTAGTTCAATATAAATAGTTCATATGTCCAAAAGTACTTGCATTAAAGTTAAGATCCTAAACTTTGGACATTATTTAGCATGTGCACACAAATATGCACATGCAGCTTGCTGGAAATGTGGAAATGCAACTTGCCAGAATCATGACAAACCAATGGAAGATGCACAACCTTCTAAAAACCAATAAATGTCAAAATTAGGGAGATGCAGCCTATTTAAATAATAATGAAAAGACAGCATAGCATAGCTTAAGCTCTTTAGTGTGCTTAGTCATTAAACTAACCAGAATAAATGTGCAGGACATTGAAACTCCAGGGTCAGGGTTAAGAAGCCCTGATTTAGAGCAGGAGAATCAACAAACAAACTGTGCTTAACTCCCCTTTGCATCCATACATTACAGTGATTTCAATATAAATGGTTCAAATGGTGCAAAAGTACTTGCATTAAAGTTCATATCATTATTTGTCCCTCTACCATGAAGCTACCATTCTGGAGATACCAGGATCTCCAAGGATATTGCTGCCCCAGACACTCCCACAGTTCTTACCTTGCCCATGGTTGCAACGTGTGGTTTTTGGCTTGGTCGGAGCTGATTCCAACTGGTGACTGACACACTCTGCTCCGGTTTAACCCTTGCATTTATACCTGGTCCAAATCAAATGACATGCGCCTCCCATTGTGAAAAGCCCTGACCCAGCAACATAGCGATGGAGGCCCACAGCGAGCCGCAATGCTTTTCATTTACAGTTCCATGTGATCCCGTATCCAGGAGACTTTAGAATGGATCTCCCAGGCAAGATAATACAGCTGTGCCCTCTCTGCCTCCATCCCCCGCTCCCCCCCTCCTTTGTGGCCTATACATGCCAGATGCACGCAACAGACTGGAGCTTATTGTCATTTTAGTTACACATCAACGTTCAACTGTACTCGCTGAATGCCTTTTATTGTACCTCTTTGTCTGTCCATCAGGCTGAGCGAGCGATTTTGGCAGCGGTGCGCCGGAAAATATCGTTACTCCTGTGTCGTCCGGAGATGATGTGCTCATAAAATCACCAAAACACAGAAAATGAGCTTCAGATGAGGAGCTGCAGCAGAACATTAGCAATAACAGCTCAGGGATTAGCTTTTAAAACTGAATCCATTTAAACCTGATCTCCTGTACTACCTTTACTGGTATTACCCTGCTAATCGCAAGAAGAGAATGAAGAGGAATAAAGAAGAGGACGATGAAGAAGACAAAGAGAGGACAAAGAACAAGAGGATGAGGATGGAGAAGAAGATAACAAAACAGTAGGTAAGAAAGATTGCAAGAAAAGAAAAGGAAGAATAATATTAAGGAGGTATTATAAGAACAGATGAAGAGAGAAGATGTAAGAAGGAAAACTGAAAGAAAAAGAAGAAGAGAAGGGGAAATAAAGTATACGAGGAAATAAGAAGAAAAGGAGAAAGAAGAGGAAGAATAAAACTAGGAAGAATAAAAGAGAAAGGAGAAGAAAAAAAGAGAAAAAATGGTGAGGGTAAAAAGAGGATAAAATAAAGGAAGAAGAGGATGAAGAAGTAAAAGAGAGAACAAAGAACAAGACGATGAGGATGGAGAAGCAGTAGAAGAAGAAGATGAAAAAACAGTAGAGAAAGAATGCAAGAAAGAAAAGGAAGAAGAATATTAAGGAGGTAATGTAAGAATAGATGAAAAAGAGAAGTTGTAAAAAGGGAAAAAATGAGAAGAAGAAGAAGAAGAAGAGGGTGGAACAAAGAAGAGGAAGAAAATAGGAAGAAAAGAAGGAGAAGCAAGAGAAAGAACACTAGGAAGAAGAAAAGAAAGAAGAAAAAGAAGAAGGAGATGAAGTAGAAAAAAGGAGCATGAAGAAGAAAAAGAGGACAAAGAACAAGACGATGAGGAGAAGAAGAAGAAGAAGAAGAAGAAGAAGTAGCAGATGGAAAAAAACAGTAGGTGAGAAAGAATGCAAGAAATGAAAAGGAAGAATAATATTAAGGAGGTAATGTAAGAATAGATGAAAAAGAAAAGATGTAATAAGTAAAAAATTGAGAAGAAGAAGAAGAGGGTGGAACAAAGAAGAGGATGAAAAATTAGAAAAATAAGAAGAAAAGGAAGAGGGAAAAGGAAGAATTAAAGAGGAAGGAGAAGAGGAATGAAGGGGGTGGGGAATAAAGAAACACAAGAAAAAGAAAAGAAAATATAGTAAGAAGCAAAGGAAGAAGAGGAAGAAGAAATTTAGCAAGAAAAATAGGAATAAAAGGAAGAAATTAAGAGGAAGAAAAGAAGAAAGGTAAGAAGAGGATGCTGAAAAAATAAGAAGAGAAAGAAGAAGTAAAGTAGCAAGAAAAGGAGGAAGAATTAAAGGAAGGAGAAAAAAGAAGAGAAGGTAGAGAAAGAAGAATAAGAATAAGTAAAGAACAAGAGGAGGAGGAATAATAAAAGAGGATGGAGAAGTGGAAAAAGAAAAAAAGTAGAAAGATAAGAAGAGGATAAATAAAAAGAAAAGAATGGAGCCAAGAAGGGTAAAGAAAAATAGAAAGAAAGGGAATAAAAGGAAGAAGAAAAAAACAAGAGGAGGAGGAAGACGAAGATAAATAAAATGGAGAAAAAGAAGAGTAGAAAGAAGAAAATAAGATGTAGTAGATAAAAATCAAAAGATGAAGAAGAAAAAAAGAAGAAACAAATGCATACACCTGAAGAAACAATTAGGATCAAATCAAACCAAATTAATGTCTGAATTTTCCTCCCACAACCTACCTAACTATGTTTAAATCTCTTATTTTAGGTCCTGGTTTCTCTTTCTATGGGCTTATTTTCTGTAAAAGTCGGTGCAGGCCTGTGTAGGAGCTATTTTGTGATATTAAGGATAATACATTTAGGCTTTAAATCGATTGGTCAGCCAAAAAGAGCCGAGGTAATCATGCAGGATTTGCCTGTAATTTAATTTAATCCGTTTTTATTTGTCTTTCCAGCGCAGCTCCAGGCCATTGATGGTAAAGCCACTTTCGTGTGGATATTTCTGGGTAGTGAGCCAATTTTGTATCAGGTTGCCACTGGTGGAGCACACTTACATATACCAGAGCCACACAGAACCGTGCCATTATCAGTGTGCTGAGAACTGTCCTCCAGTAAAATCCAGCAACTGTCTTATCTATGCGACTCCCTGCAATGCACTGATGATGACAACTTTGTCCAAGTGTTGATTGCTAGTACAAAACCACAGTTGGCTACTATTGACTCCAAACCCAAATGACTGTCCTCGTGACCTTTATCCATTGGTGGATGTCATACAAACTGTAAAGTTATTTATTGTCAAAATGGTGCAATAACTGATTACAGAGTGTTGTTTGAGTTAACGCAAACTAAAGTTGTGTTCAAATGTTCTCATAATTCATATTTTGTAAATAATTTGCAGCTAAAATTGATTAAATATTGGGAAAGATGTTTAGTCTGTGGCTCCTCCCCCTCAATTTGTATACTGTTTATTCCCATGTGCAGGTTTGAGAGCGCTCTATTACACAATGCCCTTAGACTGGGAGCCCTACAACTGTGTTTACAGCTGTGCAAATGCCTTCTTTCTCAAACACAGAAATATACACAGCTCTGGAGTGGAGCAACGGTCTAACTGCCTGTTCATCAAGAGCCTAAAATTGGATGGATAGAAACTGATGGGAGTTTTATCTTGCAGATTCCAATGAAACTTTGACAGTTTGATCACCCCTCACCTCATCCCCAACTCCCCAACTCATCCAAACTAAATCAAAAGTACTGGATGGAGCTTCATCATTCCAGGATACACAGTTCCACTGCTTCACAGCTCAATTCCGGGGGATTTATACACACCTGGCATTAGGCATGATGCTAATAGGTTATTATTTATCTGCTCAAGAGAATCTTGCTTTATTTACAGTATGTTTTAACAGGGACTAGACTGTGTGGGTGCAACTTAAAGTGGCTGAGTGCTTTCATTAAAGTGAGTTTTCACTAATCTTTAAATATACAGTGTAGGTGTTGCTGGCAAAGCACTGTTAAGCTTTTGACAAGACAAGACAAGATAAGAAAGGACAATCATATTTAGCCATCGACAAGACAGGACAATGATATTCAGCCATCAACATGACCAAACAAGACAAGGCAAGACAATCATATTTAGCCATCACCAAGAGAAGACAAGACAAGAAAAGCCAAGACAAAGCAAGACAATCATATTTAGCCATCACCAAGACAAGACAAGACAGGCCAAGACAAGACAATACCATCATATTTAGCCATCACCAAGACAAGACAAGACAATCAAATTCAGCCATCACCAAGACAAGACAACACTAAACAACACAAGACAACCATATGCAGCCATCATCAAGACAACATAAAACAACACAAGACATCCATATTTAGCCATCATCAAGACAAGACAATACAATCATAGTTAGCCATCACCAAGACAAGACAAGACAACCCAAGACAACCATATTCGGCCATTACCAAAACAAGACAAGACACTCATATTCAGCCACCAAGACACAACAAGACAAGACAAGACAAGACAAAAAAGAGAGGACAATCATATTTAGCCTTTATAAAGACGAGACAAGGCAAGACAAGACAAGACAGGACAGGACAATCATATTCAGCCATAACTGAGACAAGACAGGACAAGACAAGACAACCATATTCAGCCATAACTGAGACAAGACAGGACAAGACAGGACAGGACAATCATATTCAGCCATAACTGAGACAAGACAGGACAAGACAAGACAACCATATTCAGCCATCACTGCCACGCCTAGCAATTGCATTGCTCAGGGTCTCAACGGTGCTTGTTTGGCATATGTGAGTATCAATATCCAGGGGCCAGTTGTTCAGAGGTAATCTGATCTGATTTTGGTAATCGGATTGGATCAAATCTGGAAAACGGGTTGTTCAAAAGGGAAAGAAGCATTCTGAAATCGGATCAGATCATGTAATCCAATCCCAGTTTGTAAATGGATAAAACCTTCAGTTTCTGTTGTTCACAACTTTTCAGTAACTTTGATCCCAAAAAACAGGATTACCCTGATCCCAACAAGGGGTAGGATTTCAAGGTGGATTTCAGGAAGAAAATGTAGTAAAACTTTAAAATTAAAGTTTTAAAATAAAATATAAATATATATATATATAAATATATATATATATATATATATATATATATATATATATATATATATATATATATATATATATATATATAAATAAAAATACATTTGTACAGTTAATTATTCTGGATCTCCACCCTATTATTGAGCAGCCAGAATCCTCACCGTTAGAGCCAGCGGTCACAGAAGCTCAGAAAAGAGGCTTGAAGCATCCTTTGCGAAATACTAATGGAGATGACTATGAAACTCTTCTTAAACGAGAAACTCAAAGAGCAGAAGCACAGATTCTCCTGGCAAAGGAACAAATAAAGCTGACCAAACTGCAGCAAACCAGGGTGCAACTTCAAATTCGCCTCCTAAAAACAGGGCTTGAACATGCAGGTCTCTCTTTCTCATATGAAGAACCCTGAATATCTTGTTAACTATTGGACATTTTTTATTTAAGATGCTTTCATTTCAAATTATAAATGGAAGTGGATGTTTATGTTTTGTCTCAATAAACACTATGTTGGTTCTTCTACCTGTTCTTTTATGTAGCTGGTAATCTGGATTAGGTAATCCTGAAAACTGTGTATCTGGATCAGGGTGATCCAATCTAATGTTGCTTTGAAAAACCGGCTTAAAAGTAAGACAGATATCCTGAACCTGGATAGCAAAAAAAGAGATTTTCAAATCTGGATAATTTTGATCCGGATTACATTTTTTGAACAACTGGCCCCAAGTGATTCTGAACCCTTTGAGCCAGTTCTGCCTATAATACAAAATTACACCCAGTCAAACTGACCCAATAAAGCCCAACAGGACTCTTAGATCTTAAAAAGATCTCGCTGTAGTGTGCACTAGTGAGTGCGCTGCACTTCTCGCTCGGGTTAAACGAGACAGTATTTCATCGCTCTCTCTCTCCTGTGTGGCCCCTCAAACACTCCTGAACTCTTCCTCTCCCTAAATCTGCCAAGGACACAATATCTGTCATTCACATCTCTGCTGCCGAGGCCTTTAATCTGCACTCTAACTCATCAGATGATTGCTCTGTCGCTCTCTCTCTCTCTCTCTCTCTCTCTCTCTCTCTCTCTCTCTCTCTCTTTCTCTCTCACTCACTCATTCTCTCATCCAGATGTTCCACCTTTCTACCATATGCTACATGTCATCACCACCCCCTGCCTGTTCCTGCCCTCTGCGGTTTTTACAATAGGAGCTGGAGGTGCTATAAAGCATTCTGCCACGCGCCGGAACGACTCCCTCGACTCGCCGCTCGTATAAATCAGGGCTGATCATCGGGCCGGACGGCCGGCGAGGGAAGTGGCTTTTGTTCTCTTTAAATTGACCAGCGGCGTCTGCAGCAGGGCGGGCAATCGTTCAGTGCAGTTGTGTTGAGGGGGATAAGGGATAAGAGGGGAAGGGGGCAGGAAAGGGCAGTTCTTGAGGACCAGGCCGGATCTTTTGTGGTCTCTTTAGCATGGCCATGTATCATCTGGACTGCACCCTCGTCTCCTTCTTTTGAGGGAAACAGAGGCTCGCTCTGAGGAAGTAATTAATGGCGGAAACGTTCCCTTGTAGAAGAGGAACGGCCGAGTCTTAGGAATTCTCTCAGAAACTCCAGAGCTATTGATTTACAATTAGACCACATCATCCCTCGCCTGCTCTCAGATATGCAGGAGGAAAGAGCTGTGAGACTCACTGCACCAGGCTTCTGATGAACGTTCCAGATCTGTCTGACTTAATTAACAATAATTAGCAATTATGTGAGGTCAAATCGTTACATCTTAAATCAGTCTTTTATTCAAAGCGAAATGATTTGAAAAATCTTTTTTTTTTGTTTTGCTCCTGGGCTCCCCCTGCAGGCTTGGAGTGTAAATGAAATGACTTTGCATGATTTTTATCTTATTGATATAAATTAATTATGCTAAAATGTTTTTAAAAATTGTTATAAATTTCACAACCACACTAAGTTATTATCTTCCCTGCTGCAGATGCTGCTGGATATTTTGATGCGGACAAAAAATTATGTAAGAATCTGTATAAGAAATAAAAATAAATAAAGTATTTTTTATGAGAACATTTCACAGCTCAAATTATGATATTTGGTGCTGAAACTTCTGCTACAGGTTTGGAGCATTAATCTTTTTTCTTGATTTCCGTATTATTGATATCAATTAATTATGCAAAAGTTGTATTGAATGATTGTGTTCAGCAAATGCTGCTGGCCAATTTGACGACAACAAAACTAATTGAAAGCTTTAAATAATTTTTCACAATTATACCATTATATCAGGTAAAGATTTAAAAAAGTATATATTTTAAACCCCTCCTTTTAAACCCATATTTTTGGTGTCTTTTTGATATTTATAGTAAACATAAAAATATAGGTGTGGTTTTACCAGAACAAAGGATTGTATAAAAAATTGGTACAAGACAATTTAAAAAGACGGAACATTTATAACTCTTATAAATATACAATTGCATGTGGGAGTAAAACTTATAAATGATAAATTTTGTATTATAAATGTGCCTATACAAATGTTTATGGACACCCCTTCTTAGGAATCCATTCAGCCACTTTATGGTGCACATACAGCTGGTGTAGTGGTGATCATCCTACGTCCTGACCTTATAAACACTAAAATCAGGCTAAATCCTTTTTTTTTTTTTTTAAATATACATGATTGAGGAAGAAATAATGAATGAATAGGGGGCCCAATACTTATGTCCATATAGTGCATTCAGTATATATCCCAGGTGGTTGTTAAGGTGTTGTCAAATGGATGCTATAGTTTTGCTTAGTGTTACTATAGTATTTGATGTAGTTTCTTCCTGGTTGTTTGGGTGTTGCTAAGTGCTGTAGGCAGATATTGTGTTTTCCCGGCACAGGTGTTGCCAAGTGGTTGCTGTGGTACCTGAAATGATTGGCTGGGTGTTACTTACTAAGTGTACTTGTATTATTGTAACATAAGTGGGGTGCTCAGACTTTGGCACCACATTTATTCCTATGAGTCAGAAATCAGTATAAAATATATTTGTATGTATAAACTGTATGTTGCACAGTTAGATAAAAAAAAATCTGGAGCTGGAACTGTGGACATATATCAAAAACTGCAAACATAAAAATAAAAAAAGAATAATACAAATCGGATAAAAATGTAGTTATGTATTAGCTCTCAACTCCTAAAGGTTGATGCAGTGAGGCCAAAGGCATGGTTCTGCTGCTGAGACCTGTTTTAAATGATGATTGTTTTTAAAGTATCGATCGTCCAGGCGAGCGTGGACTCGTAGGTGTGATGCATGATTCATGGGTCATTTCCAAACTGTCTAACAGGTTGATGTATGGTCATGTTTGCAAAATGTGCTTTCTACAATCAACAAATCTGCAGTGACAAATGACAATAATGACTTGCTGTACTGCATTTTATATTCCTCATTAATCTTTCCTCTAATGTGCCTTTCCAAACATCTTGAAAGGAGTCACCTGTCGTTTGGGAGAGCCATGCTCCGAATTGGACTTGACAAGCTATAGATTTCCTGCGTTCCCTTCAGGAAGAGCTTAATTCTGCAGCGGCCCCCTCGTACACAGCCAGATGAGAACCTTTGTTGGTTCATTAAACTTCCATAAATCCTGTTTTTGAGCGCAAGAAGCCAATATATGACTGCCGATAAGCTGAAATATTGAGGTCACGTGAATGACCTTCACATATTGACCCAGAAGGGTTCAATACGGAGAGCCCTGTCACAAAACAGTCGATAAAAAGCTTTGAATCAGTAATCAGCCTAAAACCTCTAATCTGAAAGGCCAACTCGTACACCAACTGGTTTGAGCACTTACTAAGCGTTAACTAATGCTCTGATACACCAGAGGGAGTGCTACACCATGAGATACGGGGCCCTTTTTAGTGATCTATAGAGCATCATTCAACTGTGCATCGCGCAGCTGGATTTTGGGTGTGTCAATGTCTCTTTGGTATCGTGAGGGCACAAAAAATACGCCTTGCATGGCTTAAAACACTCAAAAGGTATGTACTAATTCTCTTAATTAATCATGGGTGTGGTTAATTTTTGTGAAATAAACCAATCAGTGTGTCAGTTGTCATTCCCTTTAAGAGGCAGGTGAGATCTGACTTTGGCGCGTTCGTATCTTAACAGCACAGCACTTTTGTGCGTCTCAGCAGAAACAGATACTGAGCTGCAATATTATTTTATTCTTTATTCTGTTTATTGTTGAGTTTAAACAGAAAGTGGGGTTTGTGCTCAGCTGGGAGCACCTATAGGAATGGACTCTGAAGGTTGACTGTTGTCATGGTTTTAATCAGTAATGAAGTAATGAAGTATACCTTACTTAGGTAGACATGTTGGTTATCTATACTTCTACTGGTGTCAGGGCCAGACAGGAATGAGACTGGTGCAGATACAATAAAATAACTTTTATTAAAGTTATAGAGTAGACAGGGGTAGTTAACAGAAACAGGGTCAGTACCAAAAATGCACAGTGTAGAGAAACCATACCATAACCGGAGGACAGTCCAGAGTTCATACACGGGTAGGCAGTATCACAGGGTAGGCAAAAATCCAGAGTACAATAAACAGTCCAGGTCATACACGGTAATCCAACACAAGGGAGCAGGCAAAAATCAAAGTCGGTAGAAAACAAAAACAGGATCATACACGGAAATCTAACACAAGGGAGCAGGCAAAAATCAAAGTCGGTAGAAAACAAAAACAGGATCATACACGGAAAATAGCAAGGGCAAGAGAAACGCTTTGTATTGTAGGATTTACCAAACAGATACTCGGCGAGGTGTGAGCGTGAGCATGGTCCTTAAATACACTGAGTAATCAGTACTCGGGACTTCCTGGTGGCGTCATGTGACGTGTCATGTGATCGGGAGTGTGTGTTGTGTCATGGAGTGGTGCGTTCTGGGTATTGTAGTTGTTACTGTGAGAATCGCAGATAGAGCTGGATGTGGGAGACACAGACGTGCTTTCAGCACCAGACATGACAGTACCCTCCCCCTGAGGAACCGGAGCGGAGGCAGAACGGGGCCGACCCCGGCGACGACCACCCGGCGGACAGGGAGTACCGGCGGGAGGTGCAGGTGTCGGAGCGGAGGTGCCAGACAGACGGGGCTCACCAGAGCGAGAAACCCAACGAGTTGGAGCAGAGGAGGTCGGAGGACGCTTGGGACGTCCACGGGGCCTAGGAGCAGGCTTACCAGGAAAACGAGCATGAAACTCCACGAGCAAGGCAGGGTCCAGCACGTCTTTGGCAGCCACCCAACAACGCTCCTCCGGACCATACCCCTCCCAATCGATAAGGTATTGGAGCACACCCCCACGTCTGCGTGAATCCAGCACCTCCCGGACAGCATACGTGGACGACCCCTCCCCCTCCACAGCCGCGGGTGGAACATCAGCCGGTGCAGCGTCAGCGAGCGGACCCGGGACCATAGGCTTGAGGAGAGATACATGAAAAGAATTATTAATACGATACTGAGGGGGTAACTCCACCTTGTAAGTAACTTCATTAATACGTGACAAAATCTTAAGAGGACCAATAAACTTAGGCAGGAGTTTTCTACAACTACCCTCAAACCTAAAGTCCCGGGTAGAAAGCCACACCCGATCTCCTGGTTGGTAGTCAGGGCTGTCACCACGGTGCTTGTCAGCACGCTCCTTGTACACACGCAGTACCTCAGAGACTTTACGATGCGTGTCTTCCCACACCTGCTCACTGCGCTTCATCCATTCATCCACAGCCGGCACATCAGTGGACACCGCTGTCCAGGGAGCTAGGGGAGGCTGAAAACCCAGAACACACTGAAAGGGGGTGAGGCCAGAGGTAGTATTAACTAAGGAGTTTTGTGCAATTTCAGCCCAAACGAGGTATTGTGACCAATCAGTGGGATGTTTGAAGCAGTATGTGCGGAGGAATTTCCCGAGTTCCTGATTAACCCTCTCACATTGACCATTACATGTAGGGTGGAAACCAGAAGTGAGACTGACATGTACACCGAGATGTTCAAAAAATGCCTTCCACACACGAGAGGTAAATTGAGGACCACGGTCAGACAAAATATCTTCGGGGATACCAAAGTGTCTAAATACATGCATATAAATAGCTTGAGCAGTTTGGAAGGCAGTAGGCAGAGCTGGGAATGGAATAAATTTAACCCCTCTAGAGAAACGATCAACAACAGTGAGAACTGTAGTATAACCCTCAGATACAGGCAGATCAGTGACAAAATCAACAGCGATATGCGACCAAGGTCTCTCAGGTACAGGGAGAGGTAGTAGCTTACCGGCTGGAAGGGTTTTAGGCGTTTTACATTGCGCACAAACAGAGCAGGAGGTAACGAATGAGTGAACATCAGCACGCATAGAATTCCACCAGTAACGGGCAGAGAGTAATTGTAACGTGCGTGTGACACCAGGATGACCAGAGGTTAAAGCGGAATGAGCCCAGGTGATGAGCCTGTCTCGAAACTGGACGGGTACGAACGTTTTACCCTGAGGACAGTCCTCAGAATCGGGCTGATTAGCGTTACTTTGGCGAATCTGATCGTCTAACTCCCATTGAATGGCTGCGATCTGAACAGAGGGAGGAAGAATGCGTTCAGCCTCCTGGGGCTGGGATGCGCTGTCCACAGTGCTGTAAACCCTGGACAGCGCATCAGCTTTAGTGTTACGGTTTCCCGGACGGAACGAGATCGAGAAGTTAAATCGAGAGAAAAAAAGAGACCAACGTGCTTGTCTCGGATTAAGTCGTTTAGCCGTGCGGAGGTATTCCAAATTCTTGTGATCAGTATACACAGTAAACGGATGAACGGACCCCTCCAGCCAGTGACGCCATTCTTCTAGAGCTAATTTCACAGCAAGAAGTTCCCTATCCCCTATCCCATAGTTACGCTCCGCAGGGGACAGCTTGCGTGAGAAGAAGGCTACAGGAAACAATTTGGGTGGCGACCCACTACGCTGAGAGAGAACCGCACCAACACCCGATTCGGAAGCGTCCACTTCCACTACGAAGGGAAACTCGGGATTAGGGTGCCTAAGTACAGGGGCTGAAATGAACGCAGCTTTCAGCTCACAGAAAGCGCGATCCGCTTCGGTTGACCATTTCAGGATTTTAGCAGCCCCCTTAGTGAGGGCAGTAAGGGGCGCAGCAATGGAGCTAAAGTTACGGATGAACCGCCTATAAAAATTAGCGAAGCCAAGGAATCGCTGGAGTTCTTTAATGGTCTGGGGCACAGGCCAACTAGTAACGGCAGTTACTTTGTCATCGTCCATAAGGACACCGGAGGAACTGATAACGTAGCCGAGAAATGTGACCCTTTGAGTATGGAACTTACATTTCTCGGCTTTGGCAAACAGACTATGTTCTCTCAGGCGTTGGAGAACTTGACGGACATGCTGAATGTGTGTGGGGAGATCTGGTGAATAGATAAGGATATCGTCTATAAAAAGGACAACAGAATGATTAATGAGGTCGCGAAATATGTCATTCATAAACGACTGGAATATAGCTGGGGCGTTAGCAAGACCGTAGCTCATGACCAGGTATTCATAGTGGCCGTTGGTGGTGGAAAACGCCGTTTTCCATTCGTCACCTTCCCTGATGCGAATGAGATTATAAGCGCTACGGAGATCGAGCTTGGTGAAGTACACGGCATTACGTAACTGTTCAAGAGCTGCTGGGATTAACGGGAGCGGGTAAGCGAACTTTTTAGTAATGTCGTTTAAGCCTCTGTAATCTATGCAGGGTCTCAAACCCCCATCCTTCTTCTTCACGAAGAAGAAACCGGAGCCAACAGGGGATTTGGATGGGCGAATGAAACCCTGCGCAAGAGCTTCACTAACATACTCCTCCATAGCCTTCTCCTCATCACGAGACAATGGGTACACACGAGCTTTGGGCAGTACAGAACCCTCTAGTAAATCAATAGAGCAATCATAGGGGCGATGCGGAGGTAACTCGGTAGCTTTAGCTTTACTAAACACATCAGAAAAGTCATAGTACTCGGAGGGAATAGCAGGGGTATCTACAGAATTAGGGCTTTCAACAGAGGTAGATTGTAAAGAGAGTGAATTTAAAGATAAACAGTTCTCACGGCAGAAAGGAGACCAGGCAGTGATGTCTCCCAGGCTCCATGAAATGACGGGGTCGTGTGTCTTTAGCCATGGCGCTCCCAAAACCAGGGGATGTTCTGTGCATGGGAGCACATAGAGAGAGAGCTGTTCCACATGTAGAGCGCTGGCTTGAAGGGTGAGAGGAAGAGTCTGCAGGGTCACAGGTTTGGAGCGTACAGTCTTTCCATCGATGGCATGGATGGAGATCGACTTGGGGAGAACTTTCGTGGGTATGGCGTGCTCCTCCACCAGGTCCAGGCTGATAAAGTTCCCCTCCGACCCAGAATCTACAAGCGCTGAGACACAAAACACATCCGTTGGAGTGGTAATAATAACAGGCAACATGAAACATTTTTCTTTAAGTTCAGAAACAGGGGTACATACCACGTTAGCGCGTGGAGTACTCTCCACGCGCTGTCCCAGAGCAGACGCTTGAGCAGAATTGGGCCGGAGTTCACAGTTAGCCCTCAGATGACCTGAACCACCACAATAGAGGCACAGGTGAAGGAGCATGCGACGCTGCCTCTCAGCGACGGGTAATCTGGATCGTGTGATATCCATGGGTTCAGAGATGGGTGCTGGCGCAAATTCCGGAACTGGATTCCCGGACTGGAGTAGTGCAGGGCGAACCGCAGGAGTGTGGCTAACAGCTTTGGGCTTACGGGAAAGGAGCTGATCCAGACGGATAGACAGAGCGATCAGCTGATCCAGGGTGAGTGAGTCGTCCTTGCATGCAAGTTCTCTTTGAATCTCAGGGTTAAGTCCGTGTCGAAACATGGAGATGAGAGCAGGGTCGTTCCAACCGCTGCTAGCAGCTAACGTACGGAACTCCAGAGCAAAGGCTGCCACAGATAGTTTACCTTGCTTCAAGGTAATCAGAAGCTCTCCACTAGATTGCCCATAGCGTGTATGATCAAAAACGCTGCGAAAAATAGACAAAAAAGTGTCGTAGCTGGATTCAGAAATGTTCTTCCAAATAGCTGTAGCCCAGTCCAAAGCCTTGCCAGACAGTCGAGAAATTATAAACCCGATTTTAGCTTTATCAGAAGCAGGAGGTGAGTTGCTAAAAAACACGGAGCACTGGAGCAGAAACCCATTACATTTCTCAGTGTTTCCGTCATAGACTTCGGGTTTACACACAGCGAAAAAGGGAGTAGTGGTTTTGTTAGGGCTGGCTACAGGACTAACCACTGGGCTAGGGTTCTGGGTGGACAAACCCCGGAGGTGACTCATAATCTCGGCTAGCTGCTGCTGTTGGTTAACCTGGTGGCGTGCTAGCTCGTCAACAGCTTGGGTCACACCAGCGAGCGTTTGCTGGTGCTGACCTAAAAGCCGACCCTGGTTAGCCAAACCAGACTTAATAGACTCTGTATCCGCAGTCTCTGTCATAATGGCCGAGTATCTTGTCAGGGCCAGACAGGAATGAGACTGGTGCAGATACAATAAAATAACTTTTATTAAAGTTATAGAGTAGACAGGGGTAGTTAACAGAAACAGGGTCAGTACCAAAAATGCACAGTGTAGAGAAACCATACCATAACCGGAGGACAGTCCAGAGTTCATACACGGGTAGGCAGTATCACAGGGTAGGCAAAAATCCAGAGTACAATAAACAGTCCAGGTCATACACGGTAATCCAACACAAGGGAGCAGGCAAAAATCAAAGTCGGTAGAAAACAAAAACAGGATCATACACGGAAATCTAACACAAGGGAGCAGGCAAAAATCAAAGTCGGTAGAAAACAAAAACAGGATCATACACGGAAAATAGCAAGGGCAAGAGAAACGCTTTGTATTGTAGGATTTACCAAACAGATACTCGGCGAGGTGTGAGCGTGAGCATGGTCCTTAAATACACTGAGTAATCAGTACTCGGGACTTCCTGGTGGCGTCATGTGACGTGTCATGTGATCGGGAGTGTGTGTTGTGTCATGGAGTGGTGCGTTCTGGGTATTGTAGTTGTTACTGTGAGAATCGCAGATAGAGCTGGATGTGGGAGACACAGACGTGCTTTCAGCACCAGACATGACAACTGGAGATTTTTTTTTTAGCTTCTACTTCTTAGATGATCCGTGCAGAGACTCAAGACAAACTCCAGTCCAACTAAACTTCTTTAATATATTTACTTTATTCTACTACATGAAATACATTCATTTACAATGGGCTTATATGCAGCTGAAACTGAGAGGAGCCTAGTACATCCCAAATTATATTATCAACATTAACATTTAAATATTTTAACATTATAGTCATTATAGCTTTTAGAAAAATGTGTTTTGGGGGGGGGGGGCTGGGGGGGGAGGGGGTAGTGCACTATAGAACTCTGTGGAGCGGACTAAGCTTTTGTCCTTAATGGCATTTTCCCTTCATTGTACATTACTTTTACTTTTATACTTCAAGTAGTTTTAAAACCAGTACTTTAGCACTTTTACTTAAATAGCAAAAAGCTTGAGTTGATACTTCAACTTCTACAGAAGTCTTTTTAACTCTAACATCTCTACTTCTACCTACAGAGTAATGGATGTCATTACTTTTTACATCTTTGCAAGTACCATTCAGTTCTCCATTCCAGAGTTTCTAGGACCTACTTTACTAATTAACAAGCAAACATGGAATTTGCTCAAGTCTAAGCCAACCAACAGTGTTTTTGCATTTCCATGGTGGCCTTAAACCTATATGTACTTATAAAACTGGAGATCAGAGATCAGATCAGTAGCGCTGCAACTTCAGTCTGACATTCTTTTTTTTTCAGCATCTATTTTAACATTATAACAGATTTGTCAGGAACCCTTTCAGTAGGTTGATTTCGAGACCTTCACAGGTTCATTAGAAGGTCCTGGAGCCCCGAGGACCCCTTGTACAACACATAATAGTATCACAAAGTTCTACCTGTTCTAGCTGTAATAGACTCTACTTCCCCTGTCTCATAACTACTGTCCCTTTTGGCATGTCAGAGGAGTTCGGCTCAGAATGTAAAGTTGGAAGCATCAGTGCGAAGCGAGCGAAGAAGGGAATTCAGTCTTCAAGCGAAACCTCAAAGTCTGGGCTTAGTTCAGTGGCACGGCAGTTCGCCACAGGCACAGAACTCACAGTTGTAGAGCTGGGGGCCTCGCTCAGGTCCCTTGTTAGCTACGTTCCTCCAGAAACTCTCCACAAGTTCCTATAATGAGCCTCTAACCCATGACTCACGCTCAGACTGGGATGCAGCACTTGAGCGAGCGCTGTGTTTTTGATATAGAGGGGGCGGCGGGAGATGGTGGGGAGTTGTGCGTCGGGTTAATGTGCTGCGTGGGGGTGAAGGGAGTCCTCCGAACAAAAAAAATAAGAAATTAAAAAAGCTTCAGGAGGCCTCATTATGTTTAATTAACCTATCTGTGAAAATAGCAGTCCTTAATTAAACTCCTCAATGCGAGTGACAGCTCGAGGACTAACAAGGCCTTGTGTGGCTCTCCTCTGCGTTCTCTTCTTAATGTTTGCGCTCACGTCTCTTTCTGTACGCCGAGGACGCTTTCATGTCATCTCAAATGTAGCGATGGAGAAGCCCGAGTCGGGTGCCTTTAATTAGGTGGCGGCATCATCATGTTTTGACACGAGTCGTCAAGCGCGGACTAGATTTATTAGCCTCAAAGTCCTCCTTTGACCGAGGCTTTTTAAAATGGTTTTCTTTCAATAATAATGATCCTTTAATTTACCACTCGCTTTTATGCAGCCCGGTCCCACCGTAATGCTCTTAACCTCACTTCCCTGTAATGAATACATAAATAAATATATAAAGCCACCAGAAAAAAAGGAGCATCAAAGCCGCTAGACAGGCTGGATATTGTCACTCGCAATGAAATTGGACAAACAGGCCTCCCGGTATCAGACAATTACTCGCAGCCTCAAAAATAATTGTCAGAAGATTTATTTTGCACTGCTTTCCCGAAGCGTCCGTCATCCTAATGAGAGGCAGTCCCACGTCAGCCATTAACGCTGCCAGTTCACCCCCAAAATGCCACGCAGAGGCTGAAATAAATCAATCTGTAATGGACCGGTTCACCCAGCAGCAGTCTGTAACCCCAGCGCCGAGAGGTGGCCGTCCAGCAGGGCTGTACTCCAGTGTGAAGTAGTGAGGAGAAGAGTAGTGCTACTGTGACTTCCTGCTACTTCCTAAGGGGGAGTTGACCTTTTTCTGCCCTTGGCAACCATCCTAGCAACAACAGAAAACTCTCGCGCTTTCTTGCTTTTATTTATAAAAGCCAGCTGAACAAAAAGGGAATGAGCATTTTGCCTCAGGAGATTCTGAACCGAGATTCTCCATCAATTCTTCACTTATATTACTATAATGTAATAATGGTCAAACACAGGATTATTACATATACTCATATGGTTAAACATTTAAGGCCCTATTTTAGATATATATTTTATCTATAGCACACCTGTCAAATGCAGATTGTGCAGCTGTATTTAGGGCGCATTGGTGTCTTTTCATATTGTGATGGTGCAAAGGCATGTACTAATTATCTTAATTAATCATGGGTGTGGTTAATCTTTGAAGTAATGTGAAATAAAACCAATCAGTGTGTCAGTTGTCATTCCCTGTAAGAGGCAGGTGAGCTCTGACTTTGGTGCGTTCGTATCTTAACAGTGTGGTGCTTTTGCACGTCTCTGTTCATTCACGCTGTGAAGAGACTGTACACTAGCAGTTCATGTTATTTAACAGCAATGTTATTTTATTCTTTATTCTATTAATGGACCAAGCTTTCTGGATATTTTTGGAACATTTTCTCTGCAATGTCACTTGTGTCAATGTTTTAATTGTTAGTTTTGGGAATGTTACTTTTATCTTTTCCATAATGTTAAAGTTATCTAGGAATATATGTGCGAAAAATTCCAATAACATTGTGGTGCAAACTACTTAACATTGTGGTGCAAACTACTAAAGTCACATGTTGTCAGAACCTTCCTGGAACATTATTTCTGCAACATTACAAGTACATGTTGACAAGTACATGTATATATCTATATAGTATATATAATGTTTATAAATATTTCAGTATAGCAAAAACTAAAACCGCTTTAAAATGCTTTTTTCACATTTTGCCATACTGCTAGAGGAACTGTGAAGCACTCTGTAGAACACCACCACCAAAGAAGCAGAGCAGGTATAGCACGCTGGCTAATGCTAGATAGTTAGCATAACAATCTAACGCACTGGAGTGATAGTAGCTCAGCTCTGTGTAGTCAAATGCTCGTCTCGCTCTGTGAGAACAGCACTTTATCTGAGGAGCTCCTGCTGCTGTTCCTCACCGTATGACAGCAAACAGCAATTATTCACTCAGAAAAGAGTCAAATGGAATTGCACAATCGATCTACAGCTTGGAAAAAGTTCCTCTCGTCCCTCAGACAAGCCCAGAATCAGTCCTAAGTGCTGAGTCATTTATTCAGTGATTTATTCAAGTGACCAAACTCCATAAAACTTTGGATGCAAGATTTAAAAAACTGGATTCTCCACCATAGCTGTTACATAATATTTTATTATGTTTTATCAGAAACTAGCGTGAATGTAAATATAATGTGGAATGTGGAAAATCCCGTTCCATCCGTGTAGCTTTACTCATCCATGCTTTACTGGTTTGTGCTATAGACTGAACTCTGAGTGTTTTCTAATGAGTGTATGTAGATTGCTGATCACGTAGTCTACAGCCCGGCTGCCCGGCAAGTGTAGTGAACACAGCGGCTGTGTGGAACTGTGGGGAACGAGAGGAGCTATTGATTGATCTCTCTTAATTAATGAGTCAGAAATGGAGCTGGGGCCTGACAGCGGAACAGCGCGTGCAGGGACCCGTGATTGATTCGGGTTTTATTCGGCCAGACTTTGCCCCGAATAAAAAAGAAGAAAAGCCTGGCCTCTCTGCTCGGTTCTCCGGTCGCGGGGTTTGAACTGCATCAGGTATAATTTCACAATCGGTTACACCCTGTAATGCTCTAATCATCACAAGCCAGAATTGTGCTTTGTTTAATCCAGCGTCTTGGTTTTCTGAAAGGCTCTTAGTTTATTGGTTTTATGGTGAAGTGTAGGAGAGAAGCCGGCTTAATTTAGCCCAGAAACATTAATCAAGAGATAGCTAGGCCAGTCGCCCCGGCGAGGACGGGAAATGAAACTATTAATGCTTTCCTTCCCTGTGAAGAAGTGAAAGAATAGGAGGGGGCTGGAGGAAAAACACAAGAACACAAAGCCAAAAAGAGTGTGCAGCTGGCCTGTGCTTCAGTTGATTATGCAGATGAAAAATGTCTTTATGAAGTGTATTGAACAGGGGTATTAATGTGCTCGGAACCCGTTTCGAGATGAATTAAGTCGGTCGGAGGTAGTCGGCCGTGAACGTTGCTTTATTGCCGTAGGGATGAGAAGGAAAAAAGGCAGATTCTTTCACATTGTGTTAAAGAATGTGTGTATGTGTGTGTGTTGAGGAGAAATAAAGAAAAAGAAAGAAAGAAAGAATGGCGACTCGCTTGGTGACGCAGATTTGCAATGACAGCTTCTCTAGGCCTCAACTCAACTCAATCTCGAGAGAAAAATGATCCATTTTTCGTCTCTGTATCTTTCTTTGTCTCTGTCAAACTACCTGACCTGGATCAAACCTCACAGAAACCATGTCTGATCCATCACCAGCTTTATCTCTATCCTCTCTTTCAGTACCATCAGATTCATTATATTCATCATAACTTGACATACCGTCAGCCTGTCGTCTAAATTAGCCCTTCTTTAAAGCAACATTATGAATCATTTTTACCTTTAAATAGTAATAGCTTCAGAATCACGTTGATGCTCCACTTACTGCAATTTGGAAAAAAGGGTCGGTGGTGGCCACATTCGTCTCAGCATGTTGCTAACTTTTCACTCTGTAATGTAGCGGAAATGGGTAATGATGAGTTGAGCTTTTAGTTCTACTATTATGACTCCAGAAGAAATGTTGTTAGTTGAACTATTTAATGTTTTAACACTTTTGGCAACAAAGATACATATATAAAGAGGTTATATAGAAACAGTCTCTTCTAGTAGAGTCTTTGGCGTAAGCCCTGTCATCGGTCCAGGGCTTGATTCATCTGGGCTCTGCAGATCCTGTCGTACATTGGAGAAAGTGGCGGAGCCAACCCCTGGGCAACCAAACGGGACCAACCTGGAGGCGGTGGGGAAGGAGGAGGGTAAGAACGACCATCAGCGTCTGAAAGGCAGCAAAGGTACTGAATGAGTGATCTTATTTACAGGCAGAAGGGAGCAGCTGATTGGATAGGTAATTAGGTGACGTAGCATTGGAGTCTTTAGTAGAACTTTCGCTGCACTTTCATTTCTGGTTTTGTATCTCTCAGGCAGGACAAATGAAGACATTCCTCGGGAACTCTTGCTGCAGGATGTCCTGCACACATCACAGAGCTGTTAGTGTTCCAGCTCTACTTCTACTACAATGCGTCTTGAGACAAGTGTGTAAGAAGAAATACTTTAATCTTGATCAGTTTTAACAGTGTGATAGTGAACAAATTAAAGTCTTTGACGAAGGTCCAGGTCTTGTCACATCTGGACAGTTGCAGATTCTTCGGTGCACTGATGACCAGAGGTGGAAAGTAATGATTTACATTTACTCAAGTTACTGTAATTGAGTAGATTTTATGAGTAATTTGTAATTTTTAAAGTAGTTTTTAAAATAGGTAATTTTACTTTTACTCAAGTACATTTTGACACAAGTAATTTACTTCGCTACATTGGAAACATCTCCGTTACTGAGTAAAAAATAAAATGCTGGGAAAAAAACAATTGTCTGAATAAAAAAAATTGGCACGGATACGCCGGCGCACGAATGCTCGCACGTAGAATAACGAGGCAATAACGTCCTCATGCAATACAAAATGTGTCCCGTCGGACAGAGCTGTCAGCTTTCAAAACTTCCACATCAAACCTGAGAAAGCATGTGGTGGTGAATATTTTTATCATTAAACAATCTGGTTTAATGTTAAAAAGAAAACATGTAAATACAAGTTAAAGCACAGCAATGGCAAGTTAAAACATAACAATGACCTGTAAAAAATGAACTGTAAAAATGCAGTTTATAGTCTCCTATATGACCAAAACTTTTTAACAGTAAAGAAAAAAAATGGATCATAGAAACCCATGCTACTTGGTCTTGAAAATGTTTTATGGGCTGTTCTGAACAAATATTGCCTAAAAGGTTCAAATTATTATGTGAAATAATAGTTCATTAAAAACAATTTTATATATGATTTTTTTTACATCAAATAATTAAAAGTAACTATGTAACTTTAACTCAAAGTACATTTTAAATTAAGTACTTTTTACTTTTACTTGAGTAGAATTTTAGAAAAGTAAAGGTACTTTTACTTAATTACAATTTTTCAGTACTTTTTCCACTTCTGTTGATGACAGGGATTAAGCTGACCCCCCAACCTGGAGGCGGTGGGGAGGAAGCAGGGGAAGATAAGATGTTGTGTTGGCATCTGAAAGCAGCAAAGTGAGTGTGTACATAAGACATGTTTTTTTGAAGATAAGTAGAAGATGATGTGACGTTGCATTAGAGCCTCCTGGTAGAACTTTCACTGTAGCTTTCTTGTACATCACGGTATAGAAATCATGGTAAGTATGGTACCATAAAACTATAATATCACATACATGCCTGACACTCAGAAACCTTAAGCTCTTGGACTTGTATGGTATTTTGTGAACTCTGGTAATGGTATTGGAGTATTCATAAGACTATCTGTAGTCTTGTTTGTCCCCCCCCTACAAGCTCTATTACATAATTCTTCACTAAAATCATTTGAAAGAGTGTAGGTCATTTTTTTTTACATGTTACAAAAAATAAAGCTTCTGATACTAAATAAATTAAATAAAATATTACAAACAACTGCCTAGAGTAACCGAGGTGAGAGGAAGCTGTTTTATTAAAGTGTATGTATGTAACAATTCCTCTGCTGCTCTGCTTCATGTGTTTTTATTGACTAATTACATTTAATGAGAGGGTGCACTATTATAATAATAATAAATCATATTGTTAATGTGTTTTAATTTCAGTAAAGTGCACTCAAGTAAAAAGCCAGCTGATAATACATAAGTAATAAATAAATGTTTATTATCAGAATATTTTGTTGGGCGAAAAAGTTAATGAAATCCATTTAATTAATATATTTTCAGGCTGTCTGACGTCCTGTTTCCTGCATGTTTTCCTCATACTATTTACAAAACTTGTATCTTCATTATTATCATCTTTGACTTTAAGATGAATCTGAAAGATGCTCTTTTCATTGGATCCAATTTTTCTTATAAATTGGCCCAAAATCAAGAAGTCAAGAAGGTCAAGATTTTGCTGGTCAAGAAGGTTTTTTTTTTTTTCCAGCAAATATCTCAATTTCGAGATGCAAAGAATTTTATGAGAGATTAACTATATGTGATCTCTGTTAAATTAACATTTTGCATTGCTTTAAATACGCCTGTTTTCAGCTCTACCATGCATGCGCACATCTGGCAGGAGCTTGGAAGGCGAGGTGATGGAATAAGGTGTTAGTACAGAATGAGCCCCTTGGGGGCACTAGACTAATACATATATCTCCCGTGCTTGTTTTTCTCTTGTAGTTATTATTATATAACGCGCATGCTGTTGCTCATTGTGCTTTGCATGTAGGCACTGAGCACTGGAGCACAGCAAGCTTTTATTTTTAACACCTTTCCTGTAGACAGCAGCAGCAGCAGCAGCGACTCAGGAGAGTAGAGCGACTCAGTCGGGTAAATCTGCCTCAGGTCATCTGATTTCAGAAGAAGTTGCTGACTCACCATCTCAGATGTGTTTGTATTGTTTTTTCTTTGAATTAAACTCGTTAACTTTTGAGCATGCATCACCATATATGCTGCTTTTTGTATTTTATCAAATGAATTGAACAAAAAAAAAAACATTTTTATACAATTTAGGCCATAAATTTAGGCCAGTCGGATGTTTTAAGCTCAATGTAGTAATAAAGTCATGTTCCATGACTTTTGCCATGCTAGATGGAAGCTACAGAACCCTGCAGTGACTTCTGTGTCATATTCCCAGTACAAATGCAATTCTAGATGGAGGAATGTTAAACCTCACTCCAACTACCACACATTAACATGGCCTTGCCATGAGCACTCTGGCCACTGTTCAAACTCACTCACAAGACAACACCTCACAATGCAAAACTTCTGCTGCTTCAACACAAAGACATAACAGAGTAAAAAACTGAAACATTTACTGTATTTACTATTGATTTAAATTTCTGAACAAAATCAAAACTGTAACATGTTAAACTCTTCTGCCACCACTAGGTGACAGTATAATGGCCTCATAAGAGGACACCAGGCCCTTGTAGAGCAAAATTTAGTGTTGTGGTCTAGACAACCCAAAATGTGATCCCAGGTTCTAGGATGATATAGTAAGACATTTTCTAAAATCATTGAAGTAATTTTACAGCAGCCATAAAACTCACAAAGCTCACAAAACTGTACTAAACTCCAAGCTCAAGCCAAACGTTAGAAAACTCTATCGAAGCTTTTTGAGCTGTGCAAAGATTATTTTTTGCCTCCTCGCGATACCAAAGACACACCGACACGCCCTAAATCCAGCAGCGCAATTCACAGTTGACCAATGTGCTATAGATCACTAAAATAGGAACACAAGTGTTTTTCTTTTTTTATAGTTTAATGAATGATGATAGCTTGTCTCAGCTCCATGCAATTATTCTAAAAGTTCAGATAAATAAAAATAATTACAAGACCACTTATTTTGGTTAGACCAAAGTTTGGTAACTTAGTCGGTCCGCAGTGTGGTTCCTGGCACTTTTCATACCTGCTATTTTGGTTTGGACCATAGTGAAAGGTCTAAAGGTCTGGACCAAACAAGGTACATATGTGTCTTAATTTCTTAATTTCTAATGACTTTTGGGTCTTTAAATTTTGTTTATACAGTAAATACAGGGGTTGGACAATGAAACTGAAACACCTGGTTTTAGACCACAATAATTTATTGTGGTGACGGACAGTTCTGGTGGAAACAGGAGAGTTGAGGTGCACATTGAATTCTGTCGTGATTTGAGCAGCCGTGGTTTTATGTGTTTTGGATACAATCCGGGTTAGCACCGAACATCCCTTTCAGACTGCTTCCTCTTACAGAGTCCACAGTTAATCCTGTTGGATGTGGTTGGTCCTTCTTGGTGGTATGCTGACATTACCCTGGATACTGTGGCTCTTGATACATCACAAAGACTTGCTGTCTTGGTCACAGATGCTCCAGCAAGACGTGCACCAACAATTTGGTATGACATCCATGTTGTGTGCATTGCAGTATTTTTAGCAAACTGTGCTCTTACCCTGCTAACCTTCACACTCTGCTCTTACTGGTGCAATGTGAAATTAATGAAGATTGGCCACCAGGCTGCTCCAATTTAGCTATGAAACCTCCCACACGACAGGTGTTTTTAGTTTCATTGTCCAACCCCTGAAAGTCTGCATTTTTTGTGTAGGCAGAAAATTAAGTGTTTATACAATCTTTGTTTCTGAAACGAATGATAAACATGCTGTTGAGCACAGTGGCATTATCTAAACGCTGAACGTTTCTCAGATCAGGAACAGTTGGGGGGGCTTTTTACATAGACAGAGTCTGAGTCCTGAAGGCTAGAAGGCTAACAGTGATAACAGCATGCTTCTTCTTGTGTCCAAACTCCATCTTTTTGTCTGGTTCCTCTCCAGCCTGCTCTGCTCTGTTCTCCTTCCCTCCCGGTCTGTGTTCTCCACCACAGTGCTGCAGCGGGGCCTTGGCCAGCTTGTTAGGCGGAGGCAGGCCAACCATGGGAGCAGGAGCCTGCGGGAACGAGGGTCTTAATTACAGCCTGTGACGGTCTCTCAGGCCCTGGTGTGTGTGTGTCTGACTCTCTCCCAGTTCCCCTCGCTCGGTGTCTCTGTAGTGGCACCAGCTTGCACTGCATCGCCTTTGATTCCCAATTAAACTGGAAAAGAATCTGTGGGAACTAAAGTCATGGGGCCAGAGGCAGAGAGACAGCCATGTACACATATACTGCAAGCCATACGTCTGATTAACACTCAACCCCTGGGTTAGGCAGAGGTTATTCGGTAGTGTTGAGTAAATGGTGAGTTTACACGACTGACCAGATGGCAAAAGTCACTCGGGTCTTTTCCAGACCATTGAATCGAGTTGAATCAAACTGCCTTCATTTTAAATCTGGCCCAAATTTCCAGTTGCAAATGACAAAATGCTAAGTATATCATGGAAATTAGCATGAGCCACATGTGCCAACACCCCGGTTGCTGAGTCTAATATAGGAATCAGCCTGGGCCACTTGTGCCAATACTTTGGTCGCCATGTATGCTATGGCAATAAGCCCGATCCACATGTGCCAACACTCCAGTTGCTGAGTATAATATAACAATCAGCCCAAGTAGCATGTGCGTATACCTCTGTTACTGAGTATAATACGGCAATCTGCCCAAGCTGCATGTGCCAACACCCCAGTTGCTGAGTATAATATGACCATCAGCCCAAGTAGCATGTGCGTATACCTCTGTTACTGATTATAATATGACAATCAGCCCAAGTAGCATGTGCATATACCTCTGTTACTGAGTATAATATGGCAATCTGCCCAAGCTGCATGTGCATATACCTCTGTTACTGAGTATAATATGACAATCAGCCCAAGCTGCATGTGCCAACGTCCTGGTTGCTGAGTATAATAGGACAATTAGCAAGATTTGCATGTGCCAACACCCCAGTTGCTGAGTATAATATGACAATTAGCTTAAGCGGCATGTGCCAACATCCTGGTGGCTGAGTATAATAGGACAACCAGCTCAAGCTGCTTGTGCCAACACCCCAGTTGCTGAGTATAATACAGCAATCTGCCCAAGTAGCATGTGCCAACACCCCAGGTGCTGAGTATAATATGACAATCAGCTCAAGCGGCATGTGCCAACGTCCTGGTTGCTGAGTATAATACAACAATCAGCCCAAGCTGCATGTGCCAACGTCCTGGTTGCTGAGTATAATATGACAATCAGCCCAAGCTGCACGTGCCAACACTCCAGTTGCTGAGTATAATATGACAATCTGCTCAAGCGGCATGTGCCAACACCTCTGTTGCTTAGTATAATATGGCAATCTGCTCAAGCTGCATGTGCCAACATCCCAGTTGCTGAGTATAATATGACAATCAGCCCAAGCTGCATGTGCATATACCTCTGTTACTGAGTATAATACGGCAATCTGCCCAAGCTGCATGTGCCAACACCCCTGTTGCTGAGTATCATATGACCATCAGCCCAAGCTGCATGTGCTATCCCCCGATGGCAGATTATAAACGCCATTTATCCCAATGCCAAGTCTCTCTCAACCAATGCTGCCATACCTCACCAGAGCTCTTCATGTTATCTGGGTGGCTACTTCTGCCTCTAAAGTGAGCATCTCCCTTGGGTGGTCACGTCGAGGACATGCGTCCTTCAAAGCGCTGATGAATTTCAGATGAAGCACAAAGAACAATTTGTAGTTGCTGCAAGTGTTTACCTGAAATCAATCAGTTCTACTTCAGCATCTCTCGCAGATCTTGGTTACAGGGGAACGCAGTCTTCCCGCCGCATACAAAGCACCGGACGCTATACGTCGGGCAAAGCACACATCCTCCAGTTCCCCTGGAGGCCCTTCTTATGCAGGCTGCTCACGCCACCTCAGCAACACAAAGCAGTAAACTCCAGTTAGTGTAGCCTTGTGTCTGCCTCCTGTCCTCCAGGCTCGCCCGCTTCTCGGCGTGCTTGCTGCCTCGCCGCGGCTTCCCTACCTTTTCAAGCCGAGCGTTAGCCCCTTCAAAGGCCTTTGATGATCTGTAAAGCTGGACACACAGAGAATGCGGAATGGAGAGGGAAGGAGCGGAGCAAGGTGTCTGAGCTGGACCTTTGAGGAGACCCACTCTTCTTCCACTGCGCTGGAGTTCAGAGCTGAAGTAGTTTTCAGTGATTCAGAGTCTTACCCAAGTTATAAATAGAAGCACAGGCATATTTCAGTATATCTGATCTGATTCTGACACACTTTGTCACATTTTGTCCCCTTACAACCACAAACTTAAATGTATTCAATGAGATTCTAAGTGATAAACCAACACAAAGTAGCACATAAGTGTGCACTGCACTGTAAAACCTGTAAAAGTTGTTTAAACTCAAGTCTGTTTAAGTCTGTTTTACATAAAATGTGATATTTCTAAACAATACTGATCTATTTTCAAGTTAGTTGAACATTTGTGGGCACAAATAAACATTCAAACTGAGATCTTTGAGTTAAACCAACTTATAACTGAGTTTAGTCTGTTTTGCCATTGGCAGCTTTTTTCCTTTGGCTTCTGTCACAATCTATTTGCATACTGGGAGTTTCCAACAGTTTCTGACAAAAACTCACCATCAGTGTGTAGTGATTTCCCCCTGGGCAGTGTGTAAACCCGGATAAGTTGATTAATTTACTCAAAAAATTGAGGAAACCGGTTCCCTTAAAAAAGTTAAGTAATGGGTAATGAAACTTAAGTTAGCATAATTTAAAACATCAAGTTATTACAACTAAAGGAGAAGTTGATTTAACTTTTTTATTTGTTATACTGTAAGACCAGATAAGTTAAGTTATTCTTAACTTTTTTAAGGCAGCCAGTTTCCTCAACTTTTTTAAGTAATGGAGAATGAAAACTTGAGTTAGCATAAATTAAAACATCAAGTTATTACAACTAAAGGGGAAGTTGATTTATTTCTAAGGCACTCCAGAGGGAATCACTACGCACTGATGGTGAGTGTTAGTCAGAAACTGTTGGACACACCCAGTATGCAAATCGATTGTGACAGAAGCCAATGGAAAAGAAGTTGCCAATGACAACAGACTAAACTCAGTTATAAGTTGGTTCAACTCTAAGATCTCAGTTTGAATGTTTATATGTGCTCACAAATGTTCAACTAACTCAAAATAGTTGAGTATTGTTTAGAAATATCCAATTTGATGTAAAACAGACTTAAATCATTGAGTTCAAACAATGTATGGGTTTACAGTGCACTGGAGGTCCCTACGCCTGTGTTCGAGAGAAATTCTCTTTTTCTAAATTTTCAACAGCAGAAAAAAAACACCAAAGCGTGGTCTTAAAAAAAACACAACATTAAAGACTATTACATTAAACAACATGATGCTCTCAGAAGAATGACTGAGCAGAGTTAGTACACTTGAAAGGCTTTTTAGACTACTTTTGATGCCGATTGTTGTGCCATCTGGAGATTTGTTGTTGCATTTGATTCCAAATGTACTTTTAAAAAAAGTATCAACAATGAAGATGACTGAAAATCAAACACCCTGAAACTAATGGTCTACTGTAGACACTGCAGAATTATGATAAATAAGCAGAATTCAGGTTTAGACATTTAGGCATGGATTGATCTTATATAGATATCAGAATATTAAATTAAAATGTTCTATGAACATCAAGAAAATGTGACAGATTGAATATTGACACACTGTAAAAAAAAAAAAAGAAAGTAAAAAAACAGTAGAATGTCTGACAGGAAAGGTTGCCAAACACTTACCATAAAATTACAACAATCATTTATCATTTATCAAATCATTTAACAATGACTTCCTGTAAAATTACAGCCTTTCCTTATATTTCCGTATATGTTCTCTATAATTTTCCAGTCAAAGCATAGTCAATTTTTAGTTCTCTTTCTGTTAGTAGACATTCCAAAAATGTAAAAAAAAAATAAATCAATAAAATACTGCAATAATACATTTAAAGTCTGTTATGTGAAGGTTAATCCCATTTAAATACTGGTGTACTCGTGTTACTTCATAGAATTATTCAAGCAATGTACAGCATGAAAAAGTCAAATTACATCACAAACTGTTGTTTGGAAATGTTATGTAATGGAAATGTTACGCACCTGAGTTGTGGATCTCTGCAGCTCCTCCAGAGTGACCATGGGCCTCTTGGCTGCTTCTCTTGTTAGATTTGCAGGTGAAGAATTCTTATCTCCACAACTTTATCTCTGGTATCTCTGAGATGTCTGGTGAGTTCCTTGGTCTTCCTGATGCTGTTTGTTCACTAGTGTTCTCTAACAAACTGCTGAGCTCTTCACAGAACAGGTGTTTTTATTTATACTGAGACTAAATAACACATTTGCACTCTATTAACCTATTGACTAACTAAGTGACATCTGAAGGCAGTTGATTGCGCTGGATTTTATTTAGTAGTTTCAGATTTTTATTTGATTAAAAATTTGAGAACAATGTGGGACAATTGGATAGCCAAATTGGAAGAAAATGGGGAAAAATCAGAAATAAAATAAAAAAAATAAAAATAAAAAATTGAGAACCAAGTATCTTTTTCATTTTACTTTACACTTATGCTATACTTTGTGTGTGTCTGTCACTTAAAATCTCAATAAAATGCATTTAAGTTTGTGGTTGTAAAACGTGACAAAATGTGGAAAAGTGTACAAATGTCAGAATGTTAAGTTGGAACGTCATCTAAATTGGGACGTTGGGCAAATTAGCCAAAGAATCAACTCGATTTTCTGTTGCATTGAGGCTGGAATTACAGGCCAGAATGCTAATAACATGTTTACGTCTTTGCAAATTCTTCAAAAGGCATTATGGGTAATATTCTCTTCAGAAAGCAGCATCATTACATCTCTCAGCAGCACTGATAGTAATTGTGGGCCGTTCACCATGAGGTCAAGAAGTCAGGCTGTGTGGGACGACTGTGACAAGAGGAAGCTGTCAGAAGGTCAGATTTAGCCTGTGCTCACGCTGCACGCTGATGCAACAACCAATTTATCAGCCTGAATCACGAAACCTCTCCATTCAGACATTATGCAGAGGCATAATTGAGCGAGCGAGAGCAGACTTTTCATTTTCTTTTCTCTTTTCCGGATTTTCTGATGTGATATTTATGGCATGCATTTTCTTCTCTGTGGCTCGGTTGCCCCCGTTCCCGCCTTTTCACTCCGACCGTGCGAGTCCTCTTTCACTGAAGCTACAAAAGAAGCCTTGATGTTCTCCTCAGGAACCCTTCGGCACACAGCCCGACTGAAAACGACACCCAATCAGATACGCAGCTTAATCAGCGCGTTCTGCGCTCTCTTCCCAGTTTAACCCGGATATTCAGCGCTGGTTTCACGCTGTGCTTTATTCATCTAAAGCGTGGACTGACACTTGATGTTGTCTATCACTCCAGTATTCGTCAGCTTTGCCTCCAGAATCCTTTTTGAGAAAACAGTTTGAGATTGAGATTGATTACGGTGAGAAAATAAAGTGAAGAAGTTCTTATCTGAGGAAGCTGTAACTCCAAGATGATCCAAGACTGAAAGGGAGTAAAAAAAGATGGACGCCGTGTCGCCGTTCCCATTCATTCAATGAAAATGAAGCCAAAATCTTCCGCCATGTTGGCGATCCTGCCACCTGATTCTGCGCAGTAGCGACCAGAGGAGGGAGAAAGACTGTGGAGAGACAGCCTACTCATTTGAATAACCCCGCCCCTGAGGGCTGCCTCGAGGTCACAGACAGCAGAGCGGGGCGGAGCGGAGCTGACGGTCTGTTATTGGTCCCGCCCATAAGCAGCCCTTTTACAATAACCACACCTTTTTTGAATAGAGCTGAATAACGTTTTAAAAAACGAATTCTGTGGGGATATAAAAATTTAACAATATAAGCAGAGGTTACACTAGCTGCTGCATTTAAATAAAGGAGGTAAAATTACAGTATATTAGAAAAATACGTGATTGAATGTTGTCTGTTTTGCCATTGAAACCTATGGGGATGGGTGGAGTTACACGGCTTTCTGCAGCCGAACAGCAGGGGGCGCCCGACCTGTGGTGGCTTCACTTTTAAGAGACGATGCTCTGTCCAGCTATATACAGTCTATGGCATAAGAGATCTAAAGACACAGAACAGGAATCTTCTCCAGGCTTAACCTTTCAACTTGTTCTGCTCAACTCGTTAATGTCAAGTTAAACCTATCAGACTGTTAACCCATGGTTAGTTTAATCTCAAACAAAAATGAAGTCTCTTTCATGTAAAATTGAATATTTCCAAAAATTTACTCAACAATTTTGAATGCAAAATTGAACATTTATGGGCAAATGTAGATTCAAACAGAGATTTCCATTGGGTTTTACCATCTATTTGCATACTGGGTGTGTCCCCCAGTCTCTGACACTCACCATCAGTGTGTAATCATTCCCTAAACTGCTATAACATGCATCTCAAATGGGTCTCAGACCAACTTCTCAAATGGTTTGAGAGATCAGATTTGTATCTGTTAAAATTTTGTCTCAGATCACCTCATAAGGTGGTTTGTGTGATCAGGTTTATTTAATTTGGCTGTGTGCTCTATACTGTTCATTGTAGCATTTTCTTATTTTCATTGAAATAAGAGTATTTCAGATCTGTATTTTACTTAAATTAAATTAAAGACAAGACTAAATTAAAAAATCTATTTTATTAATTTGACCATAAAATTAATTTACACTCATTTGACTATTAAACTCTACAAAGTAGAATTATTATGCAAAAAAAAGGTTAATTAACTTACAATTTAGACATAATAACTAAAAGTTTTATTAGCTCAAGTTTTATTTTATTTCATTTTATTTGACTTAAGCCACTTATGTAAATACACCTTACCTAGACTTACAGTGCTGAATATTTTCCAGTTTTAAACACAATCACAATCCTAAATAACATACTAGACAAGTGTAAATTATTCCACATACACTGTTACATATGAAATTTACACAATTTAACATGTAAGTAATAGTAAATACAGTCTCCCTGTTAAACAAATGTCAAAATTAATTATATAACCTGTACAACATCTTATAAATCTGTATATATAATTTATATATAATTATATATAATATATATAATACATATATATATATATATATATATATATATATATATATATATATATATATATATATATATATTAGAGAAATGTATATATATATATATATATATATATATTAGAGAAATGTATTTTAGGGAGGGTCTGATGTACGTTATGCTAAAAATATCCACAAGAGGTTGCTGTACCTTTTAGAGTATGCCTTTTTAAATATTTACTAAGCATGCATGGGTATGTACAGATATTTATTGTCAGCATATTATAGTTTATCTGTTTAAAAAGATGAAGTTAGTGTGTTGTTTTTTCATATTGGTGCAAAAACAAAACAAGTTTTTACAGAACAACAAAAGAACAAACAATGAGCTTAAAGATAAAAAAGCTAAATATACAAAATAATCCATATTTTTTAGTGAATCTTTAAAAAAAAAGACATTTATATTATCCTAACATTTCATAAACACAAAGTGACACACTTTAACTTGTTAAGAGAATTTCTATGTTTGAGTAAAGATAGTTGTGCATCCTTAAGAGTGAAGACACATAAAAAACTACAAATCCAATAATTAAGGTTTTCTTTAAAGGATTTACACACATAATATAACATGTTGTGACATCTGAAACATCAGCTTTTATGTCCAAAAGCCAGTTTGCCACTATGATCAGGAGATTGCTGGTTCGAATCCCGGTCATGCAGCTTGCCATCAGCTGCCAGAGCCCTGAGAGAGCACAGTTGGCCTTGCTCTCTCTCTGGGTGGGTACAGTAGATGGCACTCTTTCCCATTCATCACTCCTAGGGTGATGTCAATCAGCACAAGGCTTCGTCTGTGAGCTGATGTATCAGAACCGAGTCGCTGCGCTTTCCTCCGAGCGTAGCTTTGTGATGCTACTCGGCGATGATGCATCAGCAGCAGTATAAAAAGAGGCGGAGTCTGACTTCATATGTATCGGAGGAGGCATGTTCTAGTCTTCACCCTCCTTGTGTTGTGGCATCACTCGTGATGGGGGATATACAGCTGAGAAGCACCTAAATCGGCTTAGCTAAATTTGTAGAAAAATGGGAGGAAATTAGAAATAAAATATATAAAAAGGAGGTTACCTGCTCTGACCTGTTCCCAATAGAAAATGTGTGGAGAATTTTGAAATAAAAAATTTGACACAGATGACCTTGTACTGTTACTAATTTTCATTCCACATCTAATAAGGAGAAAAAAATAACAGAACTTTCAGAATAAAAACATCTACAGTCTCCAGACCAGCATGTACAGTACAATCATGTCTGGCTCATCTTGTTTCTCATTTATGGAAACACGACCCATTTTTGCTGTGTTCCCTCGGTGTAATCAGCAATCAGCCAGCAGGGCACTCTAACAAAAACACACTTCCATCAACCTGCGGACTTTCACCATTTGCATACATGAACTGAAGATACATTCAAGGATAAAGCACAGCTGAAGGTCTAAAGCTGTGAAATAAAGATCTTTAAACTTTATCATCTTTTCTCAAACAATAAGGAAATATATATTTTTAATGTTTTGTTTTCAGGGTATCTGCATGTCTGGAGAAATTAAATACTCTAAAGACTTATATAGACTTTTTAACTTCACTCGGATCAGCAACAACACTTGGATCACTTTTAAATACAGGGGTTGGACAATAAAACTGAAACACCTGGTTTTAGAGCACAATAATTTATTATGGTGACGGACAGTTCTGTTGGAAACAGGAGAGTTGAGGTGCACATTGAATTCTGCGTGATTTGATCAGCCGTGGTTTTATGTTTTTTGGATACAATCCGGGTTAGCACCCGAACATTCCTTTCAGACAGCTTCCTCTTACAGCATCCACAGTTAATCCTGTTGGATGTGGTTGATCCTTCTTGATGGTATGCTGACATTATCCTGGATACCGTGGCTCTTGATACATCACAAAGACTTGCTGTCTTGGTCACAGATGCTCCAGCAAGACGTGCACCAATAATTTGTCCTCTTTTGAACTCTGGTATGTCACCCATAATGTTGTGTGCATTGCAACATCTGCTCTTACTGGTGCAATAAGCAATTAATGAAGATTGGCCACCAGGCTGCTCCAATTTAACCATGAAACCTCCCACACTAACATGACACGTGTTTCAGCATCATTGTCCAACCCTGTACTTGGGGTGCAATTCCCAAAAACAATCAATCTTAGCGAATAATGAATAAACTAACACATTTTTTGCTCATTTTTTTCTCTTCTGACACTTCTTCTTAAACTTCAAATATTGGGATTATGTTTTTAATATTCTAAAGTTTGCCCAATAAACTAAATCTTGTATCTAGGAAATTGTAATCCAAGTCACAGGAGAGGCGGGATGTCTGGTACTGTTGTGCAAAAAAAATCCAGAAGATTAGCATTTCTAGAAATGCAAAAAAAAAATACTAAAAAGACCCTTCTGACACCAACAATCATGCTGCACTAAAATGAGATCACTAAGATCTCATTTCCCCTCATTCTGAGGGTTGATGTGAACATGTCCTGAAGCTACTGGTCCATATCTGCATAATTGTATGCACTCCATTGCATTGCTGCCACGTGATTGGCTGATGTTCCAGCAGTATTCTTCCTCCGGGTTCAGATGCGATACAGTCAGGGCTCCACAGTGTTTAATTTGCTAATGATAATTGCTGAAATATGCAGAATTAACATAATAACCATGATATCACTTCTACCAAGCTTGTTCTGCAGTAGAGATTTCACACAGCCGTTTTTACCCTGCAGTGTTTACTCAGCACTGGAGTTCTCAGGCTTCTGCTCTCTTTTCATTACTCTGAAAATTACAAGCATGGGGAATATTTAAGTGCTCAGTCTCCTATAAATAAAAACAAAATATAATACACCCAAAAAGAGAAACCAAGACCCAGTTTAAAGCCTGGTCACTGCAATTACATGTTTACCCTGATATAACATATAATAATATATGATATATGATATAAATGTCTCAAATTCATCTCAGACCACCTCCTGAAGTGGTTTGAGTGATCCGATTTATATCTGTTTCAAATTCATCTCAGACCACCTCCTGAAGTGGTTTGATTGACCTGATTTATATCTGTTTTAAATGCATCTCAGACCACCTCCTGAAGTGGATTGAGTGATCACATTTGCATCTGTTTCAGCTTTGTCTCAGACCACCTTCTGAAGTAGTTAGTGTAATCAGATTTATATTTGTTTTAAATTCATCTCAGACCACCTTCTGAAGTGGTTTGAGTAATCAGATTTGTATCTGTTTTTTTTTTTATTCGTCTCAGACCACCTTCTGAAGTGGTTTGAGTAATAAAATTTGTATCTGTTTCAAATTCATTTTCGACCACCTCCTAAACTGGTTTGAATAATTGGATTAATATTTATTTTATATTCATCTCAGACCACGTCCTGAAGCCTTTTGTCTGAGTGATCAGATTTGTATCTGTTCTAAATTCGTCTCAGACCACCTCCTGCAGTGGGCTTAAATAGACTTGAATTATTTAAACGGTGGTTTCACACTGTTTACATCCCGTATCACTAGCTTCAGCTCCGTGCGCCGCCATATTTGTACTAATATTGTCATAGACATATATATACATATATATATGTCTATGTTATTATCAGTACAATGATGGCGGCGCTCGGAGCTGAAGCTAGCGCTATAGTATGTAAACAGTGGTTTATAATAAGCTTCTTGTGCACTTTTTAAGTTATTAATGCTTCATTTTAAATGAGGTGTGCAGCTACTTTGAGCTGGATAACGGTGGAAAATGTGATTTATCGGGGCAAATAATGCCCTGTGTCACCCAGTCTGAAGGGTGTTTGGACAAACTGTTAAAATTTATAGATCTCTGAATGCTGTGGGAGAATGGAGGTGTGCTGTTCATCAAAGGTAAGTACTTTTTATCATGTTTTACTACAGCAAAAGTCCATTTTACACGGATTACTCAGTACAATTATCATTCTAAAAATGTGTTTAAATCATTTCCTTATGACCCAACTGATTCTGGACTAAATTGCATGGGGAAATGATACCATGGACAATTGCTGCAATGCTGCTGTGCAGAACAATAGGGGTGGACATCAGAGAATATTTAGCTCACACTGTAAACAGACCATTTACCGTGATGCCCGCTGTGCACTCCTGTGAATAACCACAAGCAGCTTGTTTGGAAATTTGTTCTGGACTCGTTCATCAATTATTCAGGCCTGATCATATCCTTCCATTTGTCGTGCACTGTAATGGGTTTGGCTTCTGTCCCTCGGAGCTCAGACACACACACACACACACACACACACAGTCACTCTGTCCCTGCTGACAAGTAACGTCAAAAGAATATGACTCCTGAGAATCGGTATGCTGAATGCCAGGCATTAGCTACAGTTGGAGGAAAAAGTATATGAACCCTTTGGGATTATACTTGGATTTCTGCATAAATTGGTCATTAAATGTGTTCTGATCTTCATCTAAGTCACAACAATAGACAAACACAGTCTGCTTCAACTTGTAGTCAAGGTGAATCTCCTTCCCAGTCTTAATCTTTTGTTGCCTTCAACAGGTTTTCTTCCAGGATTGCCCTGTAATATATTTATCTCCATCCATCTTTACATCATCTCTGACCAGCTTCTCTGTCCCTGCTGCAGAAAAGAAAAGCATCTCTACAGCACGATGCTGCCACCACCATGTTTCACTTTCTGGAGGTAGTGTGTTCTGGATGATGAGCAGTGTTACTTTTCAGCCCCACAGAGCACTTTGTATTTAGGCCAGAAAGTTAATTGGACATTGGTCTGATCTGACCACAGCACCTTCTTCCACATGTTTGCTAACGCCGTTACTTTTTTCAGTAAGGAGTAATCTAACTACTTACTCTTACTGTAACTATAACGCCGATACCATTTCCAACACCCCGTTACTGCACGTTACTTTAGCCGCTCAATTAACTTTTTTTTTTTTTTTACAAAAGTATACCTGTCAAGTCTCCTGTTTTGGCCCAGATACTACCGTATTTTACCCCTCTTTCCCGCCATCCTCCCGTGTTAGTATTTTCCCGTGAATTTCCTGTATTTTATATATATATGAAAAAAAAACATATTAATGAGAGATTATTAAATCTCTTAACGCCAATCATGGTGCCAGTTCAAGAAAAAAGTCCCGCCTTTCAGGAGAAACAGCCAATCAGCTTGCTGGTTTTGCAAAGCACAGAGGAGGGTCAGTGTGGGGAAGCCCCGCCCCTCATCGCTGTGAATTCAGGCAGCTAGGCGGAGCAGCTAACGTTTAAACAAGTCTGGATATACAGCGATTTTTCTAAAAGAAAGGTAACAGAGCTAACCCTGTAAACTGTGATTATATTGTTTCTGGAGCTGTTTCTGCAGGTTAAAAAGACTCGTCTCCCAATCAAAACAGATCAGATCAGATCAAACCCATATATATAATGTTCAACCTGCGCTGATGTACCTGATCAGCCAGTAACTAATTATTTGTTTTTACTTGTATTTACTAATTTAGGATTGCAGGACTTTCAGTCAGCTATAATAAACGAAAATTAATTTAGCTAACTAGTTTGCTAGAAGCTGGATGTAGAGGATGGTGGTTCACAGGTGATTATTTTAGATTTCTTGTAAACCTGTCTTAAAATGTAAGGGATACTGAACCTCAGTTGGGCTGGTGGGACGACTCATAAATTTCCCTCATTTTTATATTCAAAACTTGACAGGTATGCAAAAGTAACGCAATAGTTACTTTTACTGGTAACTAGTTACTTTTATAGTGGAGTAACTCAGTTAGTAACTCAGTTACTTTTTTGGAGAAGTAACTAGTAACTATAATAAGAATTCCAACACTGCTTTTAACAGTGGCTTTCTTCTTGACACTCTTCCATAAAGGCCATATTTGTGGAGCGCATGGTTAATGATAGTAGTTGTCCTGTCGACAGATTCTCCCACCTGAGCTGTGGATTTCTGCAGCTCCTCCAGAGTGACCATGGACCTCTTGGCTGCTTCTCTGACCAGTGCTCTCCTTGCTCGATCTGTCAGTTTGGGTGGATGATGGCCATGTCTTGGTAGGTTTTCAGATGTAAAATATTGTTTCATTTTTGGATGATGGATTGATGAAACAGTGCTCACTGGGATGATCAAATCTTGGGATATGTTTTATAACCTAACCCTGCTTTAAACTTCTTCTCCACAACTTTATCTTTGACCTGTCTGGTGAGTTCTTTGGTCTTCATGATGCTGTTTGTTCACTAGTGTTCTCTAACTGAGGTCTTCACAGAACAGGTGTATTTATACAGAGACTAAATTACACACAGCTGCACTCTATTAACTAATTAACTAAGTGATGTCTGAAGGAAACTGCTTGCACTTGATTTTATTTAGGGTTTTAAAGTAAAGTTTAAAGCACATCACACTTTTTTAGATTTGTATTTGATAAAAAAAAAAATAAAACCATGTATCATTTTCACTTATGCAATACTTTATGTTTGTCTATCACTTAAAATCTAAAAGAGGTGACAAAATGTGGAAAAATGTAAGGGGTATGAATACTTTAACCACTGTAACCCAGAACAATGACCTACAATGTGCACTATTCATAATTATAGTATATTTCCATATGTCTCCCAATAGCCTAAATAGACCAATACAGTAGCAGTACAGCTCCAGATTGAGTAGTATCTTACGTAGTATGTTCTTTCCACTCCTGATTACATCTTGGTTGGACTCCAACATGGCTTATATTATTGAATAATTTTGGCAGGAGCTCTCCATTGTTCTGAAATCAGATGCATGTCTCTTACTAAAATGATTTAGTGATTCAGAGCTGCTTGTTTGCACGTCTTGTCAAAGAGATCTAAACGACCTTGCACGAGTAGCGAGTCAGGCCTGAACGTATTGTGAGCCATTTCGTTGGCGCTTATTCTAATCCTCTATTCGGGTTCTTAAAGCACAGCGCTCAGCAGGAGGTTCGAGGCACTGGATGTGCTAAAACATCCAAAAAAAGAAAGACACGTGAGATCTTTTTTTAGTGCAACAGTCGACGATCAGAAAGCAGGACAAGATTGTCTAGCTAAATGTGCACTTATGGGGCAAAAGGACAATCGAAATGAGCACAATTGTGGAGCACTTATGGCAGGAGGGCAGAGCAGATTACTGCCATGCCCTCTTCATTTATCATTTATTTTGCGTCGGTGAAGGTGGATAAAACTAGCTGTGCTTCTGTATTAAAAAGACCTCTCTTTAAAGGTATAATGAATTTATTTTAGGGGCAGAGGTTGGGGAGTGTCACCAAAAAAGCATAAAAAAGAGCATGTACACTTTGTGAAGAGTAAAAAAGAAGCCCGTGTGCCTCTTTAGAAAGCTCTTGTGCTTATCCATTGTCAAGAATGATCCATCTCCACCTTTTATTATGCAGGGAAATAAATCAATAATCAAGCTCTCACCTTCTTACTCAGGAAAATGGGACGAGGAGCGGGTGGGGCGGGGCGACTGGGAAAGCATTCAAATTACAAGAGAGAGAACACTGCCGGAGCCAAAGCGAGCTGCAGTGGCCATTATCAAAGTGGCTGGCTTGGTCACTGCAGTCCAGAGCTAAATATTGTATATTTCAGTTTATGAGCGGCTCGGTCCGGCTGTAAAAAAAATAACCCAAAAGTTCTCACCGGGCAGATTCTCACCTCAGACGGCACAACATCATTTGGGAATCGGTTACAGCCGCGGCCCCTCGTTGGCTTCCATAAAAATCACCACAATACTGACATCCCTAGCCGAAGGAGGTCACGGAATGCACTCACTTTACACCCTCCTACAGCCCTCATCATAACAAACCACAGGTGAAAAATAGATAAGAAACAGCAGACTGTCCCTATGAATTGCCTCTCTGCACAAGAATTGCTCTAGAATTACAGTTGAACTGCAGGCGAGTCTTTAAATACAGTATACTGTATTTCTACAACCACAAATCAAATCTATATTTACTTTGGCTTTTTTTTTAATGCAGACACTATATACAGGGGTTGGACAATGAAACTGAAACACCTTTCATTTTAGTGTGGGAGGTTTCATGGCTAAATTGGAGCAGCCTGGTGGACAATCTTCATTAATTGCACATTATTGCACCAGTAAGAGCAGAGTGTGAAGGTTCAATTAGCAGGGTAAGAGCACAGTTCTGCTCAAAATATTGCAATGCACACAACATTATGGGTGACATACCAGAGTTCAAATTGAGGACAAATTGTTGGTGCACGTCTTGCTGGAGCATCTGTGACCAAGACAGCAAGTCTTTATGATGTATCAAGAGCCACGGAATCCAGGGTAATGTCAGCATACCACCAAGGAGAACCAACCACATCCAACAGGATTAACTGTGGACGCTGTAAGAGGAAGCTGTCTGAAAGGGATGTTCGGGTGCTAAACCCAGATTGTCTCCAAAAAAACATCAAATCATGTTTGAGTCATCAACTCCTGTGCTTTCCTCTGATCTACCTGTTCAACACCTGTTATTAAGTACACCAGTGACGACTTTCTTCTTCAGGACTTTTCAGACTGTTCTGGCTATGAACAATATTTGTGCTCTAATGGTTCCGATTGTTCTTCTCCTTTTTCAATAATGTCCCAACTTTTTCAGATATGGGTTGGTAAACGTTTATCTTTGTCTCATCAGTCCATAATCAGTCCATAGGCTTTGCTCTGTACTTAATGGAAAATCCCAGAGTGGCCTTTCTATACCTATTGCAAATTAATGGTTTTCATCTTATGTTGAAGTCTCTGTATGTTGGCTTATGAAGTCTATGGTAAAAAGTAGATTGTGATACCTTCACTCCTGTCCTCTGGAGGTTGTTTTACGTTTTTTCTTTCCAGAACTCACAATGTTTCTGTTATCAACTGCTATGCTTTCCTCTGGTCTACCTGTTCAACATATGTTACTCAGTACACCAGGGACGACTTTCTTCTTTAGGACAGTCCAAACTGTTGTTCTGGCTATGGACAATATGGAATAGTTTTCATCTTCTCTCAGTTTCACGGTTGCTTGTTTTTCACCCATAGACTCTCACAGCTCACAGCATGTTGGTTCCTCCTCTAACTATAAATGCTCAGTCTGCACAGATAAAACCAAAATCTGAAACTGCAGCCTCTGCTGTTCTGAGAAGGCTTTCAACTAGATGTCAAACATTCCTGGGGGATCGAAATCCATTGAGCCACAAAAGCCTTTGTCAGACCAACTCATCGCAGAGGTGTTCTTTGGAATTTCATCATTCATCAACTCATTCTTGTCCTGTTCCATGAAATTTGCTGCTCCAAATATTCTCCAAAGAGATCCATGCAGCTATTTCATTCCAACCCTGTATGAAGATGTTCCACAGAGCTTCATCATTCAAACTCTTCTCAAAGGTATTCAATGGAGCTATGTCCACTCCCATTCATCAAAAAGTTGTTCATTGGAGCTGCATCACGTCCATTTATAACATAGGTGAATTAATTTCCAACAACCTTCTCATAGCTTTATCCCTCCAACTCCTTCCATGTTCCTCAAATCACTTTATCCCAAAGGAGAAAAATAAGCAACTGCACTATAAGCCCAGATAAGTTGAATTTACTTAAATGAGAAATCTGGTTGCCTGGGTAATGAAGTAAAGGGTAATGAAAACTTAAGTTAGCATAACTTTGAACATCAACTTATTACAGCTAAAGGGGAAGTTCATTTATTTCCAAGGTAGCCCAGGGGGAATCACTACGCACTGAGGGTGAGTGTTAGTCAAAAACTGTTGGACACACCCAGTATGCAAATAGATTGGCAACAGACTAAATTAAGTTGGTTCAACTCAGTAAAATAAGTTGGTTCAACTTAAAGATCTCAGTTTGAATGTACAAATGTTCAACTAACTCAAAATTATGAAACTTCTGGGTTGAAGGGGTGAAGCTAAGAAAAGATAGAAAACCAATCAGAACCATTAGAGCACAAATATTGTCCATAGCCAGAACAATAGTTTGGAATGTCCTAAAGAAGAAAGTCGTCACTGGTGTACTAAATAACCGATGATGAACAGGTAGACCGAGGAAAACCACAGCAGAAAGACCCTAAAACATGAAGCTATCACAGTCTACTGTTTACAGACGACTTCATTAACAAACAAATGTACAGCGGCTTAACCAGAAGATGTGAAACACTATTATCGAGTTGAATAGGAGGATCAGACTGGAATTTACAGTACAGAGAAGTACAGTGATCGAACTCACTGTACCAATACTTTTGGAGGGAACTGTATGTTCACCACAAATAATCCAAAAGATGCTGCCTGGATGTTCACAACTCCAATTTATCCCCCAAGGTTGTACATCACTCCAACTCATTTTAAGTGACCTTTTCATAGCTTTGTCACTCCAAATCCATCTAGGGATCTTCTAAAACATTTTATCACTCTAGATCATCCCAGTGGTATTAAATGAAGTGTCCAAACTTCAGCCCAACTCAACAGAGTTTTTCATGGAGCTTTCCTTCTTCAACTCTTCCCATAGGAGTTCCATGGAGCTCTGTCATTCCAACCAGTCTTAAATATGTTCCACAGAGCTTCATATTTTTAACTTATATGAAGGGAATTCCATAGAGATTTGCTCACTTCAGTCCACCCAACAAATGTTCCATGAAGCTGCATCATTTAAGGTATTCCATCGAGGTATGTCCACTCCAATTCATCACAAAGATTTTCCATTGAGCTATGTCTCTTCAATTAATTCCAAAAAACATCCCCATTCATCCCCATTGACCTTTCCATAAGCTTCAACACTTCAGCTCCTCCCAATTATGTTCTATAAAGCTTCATCCCTCAAGCTCCTCCCAAAGGTATTCAATGGAGCTTCCTCGTGGCAGCTCACCCTGAAGTTGCTTCAAATCATCTCAAATATGTTTCATTGAACTTCAATGGTTAAGCCCATCTCAAATGAACTTTAACGAGCTATGTCCATGGCAAATAATCCAAAAGATGTTCAGTGGATTTCCATCTCTAGTTATTCCCAAAGATGGTACTTCATTCCAGATCTTTGCAAAAAACCTTGAATAGCTTTATCACACCAACTTATGCAAATGGTGTCCTAATGAACATGTGTTCTTTGGAGCTTTATCACAACAACTCATCTAAAATAATCCATTGGTCTTCAGCGCTTTTCTGTGATGTTCTACTTGTATATACAGTCACTTCCTTATGCTAAACAAAAGAGTTTACCCTATTTTGTTAGATGAACTATTTTAAACTCTATTGTCCAGAGAAGGCTTTGTAAAAGGTTGTAAAGCATTGCTGTGAGGATTTAATTGTATTTCGTGACCACCTCACAATTCCCAACTCCCCAGCTCATCCCAAAATTGTATTGTATGGAGCTCCATCATTCCAGAGAACACAGCTTCCACTGATGCATAGCTCAATGCTATGGGTTCTTTTATACCCCTCTAGCAAACCCACACCTGGCCATTATATCCCATTGCCTGTACTTCTCAAAGGAGACTAGACAAGCTCAGTAAGTGAATTTGCACATCTTGAAGTAGTAGCATTTTAGTGAATGGTGTTTGAAGAAATGTTTTTTCGTAATATGTAAAGACATGCTATTAGTCGGCCTGCGACATAACCTCTACCGACCCTGCATCTTCTGGCTCTCTACGTCCTTAAGGACAACTGAAGGAGCACTCGGCGAGCCTGTAATTTATTCTCTTATTGTCCGTGAAGTTTGGTTGCGCTCCTTTAGGCAATGAGAAGTGATTTCTCCCTTTCTGTTTGCCAGTTACGTTTCAATCATGCTGTCACTGGGACCTGGTCTGCAAGCGCTCAACCTTCCCCATTCTTCTCCTCCTCTTCCCCTGATTGATTCAGCCATCCCCTGATTGAGCGCGATCGTTACCTGGCTGCCTGAAGCAGGCGGCCCATGTCAGGGCTCTTTCAGGGCTGCTCAGTTGAAAGGTTTTATTTCTGCTGGGATTCCGTGCCAAGTTCTTGACAGATTCTTTCAGCAGTGGGCCTGACGTGGATGCCTCTCGCCGGTCCACATTCCCCAGCCTTATAGCAGACGGGATGATTGAAGAGGAGCAGAAAATGCTCTTTAATCAGTCTGTCGACTATTGGTCACTATCTGATCGCGATGAGCATAGCATGTGAAGGACATTAAAAAGGATAAGTGCACATTTCAGCATAGATTCATGGTGTAATGCGATTTAATTGACCCTTTATTGTCAGTAACCAAACATATATCAATTTAAGGACCCTGTCATACCCCCTGAACAAGGTGCGTCATGATGCTAGTTGCTATCTTACACCCAATTAACAATTTTAATTTTCATGCCTTGTGCCCGTGCCGTTAAAATAGCGTCAGGGTTTAGGAATAAATTTACACTGATGGGTGTGGTGGTCTGGAAGTGAGGTGTGTTCAGGTTTCTATCTTGGTGATGGGAAATACAGGAGCTCCAATGACTGATTAAAACCCTGAGAACAGTCAACAGTCAGCCGCCCAATCCTATCTTAGCCATGCAGGAGTGCTGTGTGTGTTAAACGCGCTTAGCGCACACATATGGATGCAAATCCAGCTTTTACATCAACAGTAAACAGAATAAAGAATGAAATAACATTGCTGTTAGGTTTAGGGTTATATTTAAGGTTTAGGTTAAAATTAAGGTTAGTTTTTGGGTTTTAGAGTTAATTCATAGTTGAGGTTAGGCTTAGGCTAATTGAATTTAATTGACATATAGTTAAATGTTAATTGAATGTAAGATGTGCATATATGAGGCATCTATAGGAAACCATCAAAATAGAGTGATACCGGGGTTCTTTTTTTATGCTCTTACTGGGCTTTTTGTTTTGAGTCTTGGCTCTTTTTAGTAGTCCTTTACAGTCTGAATCTTGTTCCCCCTTGGTTCTAAGAGAGTTTCTATGTTTGAGTCTTGGTCTATTGTGGTTTTATCCAATGGTCTTTTGAGCCTTGTTTTTCCTCTCAGCAGTTCCTCTTCATGCTCTTAGAGGGTTTTTTCTATTTAAGTCTTGGTTTCTCTCAACATTCCTTCATGCTATTAGATAGATTCTGCTTTTGAATATTAAATTTTTTTCATTGCTTTTTCTCACAGTGGAATTGGTGACTAAACAATAGGTCTCTCACTCTTCTCTCAGCATTTCTTCTATATTTTCTTATAGGTTTTGTCCTTTTAAATCTTGGTTACTTTGTTTATGGTCTTAGCTGGTTTAGTTTATCTTTGACCTTAACATTTATAGGGTTAGGTTTAGGATTATATTTAAGATTTAGGTCAAAATTAAGGTTAGTGTTTAGGTTTTTGGCTCAAAAAGAATGAAACCATGGTTCCTTTCGTGCTTTTACTTGACTTTTTGTTTTGAGTATTGGTTATTTTCAGTGGTTCTTCACAGAGTTTTTTCCCTCTGAACCTTGGTTCCCATGTTCTAGTCTTGGTTCATTGTGGTTTTATCCAATGGTCTTTTTTTCCTCTCAGCTCTTTCCTCTTCATGCTCTTGGAGGGATTCTGCACTCGAGTCTTGGTTTCTATCAGGAGAAGAGTTGATTTGGGACTTCAATCAATCTGTTCAACATTTAATCTAATCTAGATTAATCTAGATCTAAATCAAGATGAGCATAGCATGTAAAGGACCATATATTGGATGTGTTTGGATGTGTTTTTGAGACCTTTTTCATTGTAGTTTTATCCAATAATCTTGCTTACCTCTCAGCAGTTTCTCTTTATGCTCTTAGAGGGTTTTTTTATTTGAGTCTTGGTTTCTCTCAACATTCCTAGGGTTTTTTTTTCTCTGAATCTTGGTTCCATGTTCTAAGAGAGTTTCTGTGTTTGAGTCTTGGTTCATTATGGTTTTATCCAATTGTCTTTTGAGTCTTGTTTTCCTCTCAGGAAAACACTGCACTTGAGTCTTGGTTTCTATCAGGAGAAGAGTTGATTTTACGACTTCAATCAGTCTGTTCAACATTTAATCTAATCTAATCAAGATGAGCATAACATGAAGGACCATATAATATATCTTTGTTTGGCCAGGTTGCATGTTTCAGCCTGGCTTCACGCTCCTGTAATCTGAATTAATCGACCTTTATTGTCAGCACCATATCAATCATATCAGGGGATTCAGGTTTTCATGGTGTAAAGTGTCCCTGCGTGTGGAAGACGGCAGTGTTTGGTGTTGCCTGAACACAGAGCTGATATGTAGCATGCAGAGCAGGCCATTTCTGATGAGAGCCATTTTCAAAGGGCTGCTGTTTGGGAGCAGTTGCTCGGTTTGATCAAGTGTGAAATAACTTTTATTAGAGACATCTATTTGCCCGTCACGGCTGCATGCGGGACCTGCGCTGTGTATTCTGCCTGTTAGCTGTTTTATAGGCTCTTTCTGTGATTTATCGGATGCTGAAAGTGATTAATCAAAGCGCAACATTTCGTAATTTACTAGAACACACCTTTCTTCCATGTTCACATAGATATCATTTTGTAAATTGATAAATTCACCTATTTTTCTTAATATGTCCTTTATAAAAGGCAGCTCAACAAATAAAAACCCATTTGAATGTTTTTCTCTGGTTCAGTGGTTCTTCAGATATAAAGAAAAGCTCCTGTGAATGTTTAATATACTGTCTTTATCATGCAAAACCTACAGAATATCTACACAAATCTAAAAAATAACATTTTTAAAGGAAAAGAAAAGGCCCTTTTAGCTTTTATTGGAAGTCAATGTAAATATATTTTACTCCTTTATTCCTTTTTAAAACATTTTAAACGGCCCACTCATCATGAAATGTTGCCACAATATGAAGAAAAACTGCCAAATTGTTATTATACTACCTCACATTGCACATGTATGTCATCACTGTCCAATAAAAATGAAATGAAAAATATCTCCCAAATAGGAGAGATAATGAAAATCAATAGAATTCAATGTAAGAAGAGTTTATTTCAGGTCATTTTTAACTATTTCTATTGGTCTGTTCATCAAGAAATTTTGACACAGTGTAAGATACCGATATTGTGTTTAAATTATGTAGTAAACTAAAAAAAAAAAAATTATATATTATGTAGATACTTGTTTTTCATTGGACAGCGACGATATACGCCCTGTGAAAGTTATTTCTTTCTCAGGTGGTTAGGTGGGTGGACTGTATAGGTGTTGGTGGATGGTATGGTGTCTTCCTGGTGCGTCGATAAGAACGCAGAAGAGTCGAGAATGCAGTTTAAGGCAGTTTAATGAACTTGAAGACAGCACAGTAATACAAGGGTCAAATTTGGCTTTACAGATGATCAGAAATACGTGTATGGGTGTGTGGGTGTGGTCTAAGAAAGGAAGGAAGCAAAATATACAAACTCTGTGTAAATAAACAAACTCTGAAATAAATACATCCAGGCTGCTTATTTAAAGCACAACTAATTTCCAACTAGAAATCTATAAGGCTGCTATTTGCTGGGGAAACACTGCCAACTGGTGGCCAACACACAGTCATTACACATAATAATGGCGCCCATTAAAACAGCCATTACTGGTGTGAAAACCTCCACATTAAACACACGGCGGTATTTAGGCTATACTAACACAAATGACAGATATTAGCACTTTAAACGAACAATTAAGGCTTAATGAACTGAAAATAAGGCTCTACAGATTACAATCACAGACGCAGGAATATTCTACAAGGCTCTACATTACTTTCAGTTTCACTTTCAGGCTAGCAAAATTACACTATCAAAACGGACTAAATGATCAAACATTTGAACATTAAAACAGGACAAAAACTACTCACAAATCTTCAATGACGCACACAAGGAACAAAAAGTGACTCCAGAAGGCTAACTAAATACTCTTCACGGAGAAACGCGGAGCCACATGTCCGCAGCACTCTGCCCGGGAGCAGCTCCCACCGACTGAACTGCCCCCCACCGAAGACACGTGAACACCGAACCTCCCGCGTTGTGAGGACGCAAGCACGAGCTCAGAATCCTCAGCGCAGCCAATGGCCTTTCTAACACAGCCGCCCCCACATTCGGAACGGAATGTGCACCCAGAAAGGCCACCAACCAGTCCGGTCAGGGTCTGTTGGCTTCGTCGTCGGGGATCTGGGGCAAGACGATGACGCGAACAATGGGTCGGGTATACACCTTGTCCTTGATCTGCACCTCCACAGTTCTCACTCGACCGTCAGGACCCGGGAACACCCTTACCACCTTCCCGATCTGCCAGAGGGATCGCGGCAGCTGAGGATCCACCACCATGACTACTGAGTTGATGGTGATGTCAGGAGACGGAGTTGTCCATTTCCCTCGTATCTGTAGGCCAGGTAAGTAGTTCCGGATGAAGGCAGTCCAGAACCGGTCTGCTAGCACTTGTGAATGCCTCCACCTTCGACGTCCAAGCAGCTCGGTTTGTGGATAGACCACCTGAGGTAGGGCGCTGTCGGGCCGCCCCATCAACAAGGAATTCGGGGTCACTGGATCCAAATCAGCTATATTAGCCGAGACATAGCCCAGAGGTTTGGAGTTGAGTATGGACTCAATCTCAATGAGCACTGTTTGAAGTACCTCTTCACTTACTGTCTGGGATCCAATGGTGGTATACAGCGCAGCTTTCACGGAGCGGATTTCTCGTTCCCACACACCGCCAAAATGCGGTGCTGCTGGCGGGTTGAAGTGAAACGAGATCTGCTGGGAGGCTAGGTGCTGCTGGACTTCCGGGCTTAGCTTGGAGAAGGCTTCCACTAACTCATTCTCTCCTCCTCGGAAGTTGGTTCCTTGGTCCGAGTATAGCTCGGATGGCTTGCCCCGCCGGGCTATGAACCTCCGAAGAGCCATCAAGAAGGAGTCAAGGTCGATTGAGGTTAGCAGATCCACATGCACTGCTCTTGTGGTTAGACATTTGAAGAGAAGTCCCCACCTCTTCTCCGTCCGCCGGCCCACCTTGACTGTCAGTGGACCGAAGCAGTCCATGCCACAGGAGTAAAAAGCAGGCTTGAACAGTCGTAGTCGTGGTGGGGGTAGGTCTGCCATCTTCTGGACAGCAGGTCTGGATCTCCATCGGCAGCACTCGGTACATCTGCGTTGGTGACGCTTGACTGCTTCACGGCCTCTTAGGATCCAGACTCTGCGTCTCAATTCAGCGAAGACTCGCTCAGGTCCAGGATGGCAGAGCTTGGAGTCATATTCCTGAATCAGCAGCCTCGTATAGGGGTGAGCTGGGTCCAGTACGATGGGATGTACTGCCTCCGGATCCAGTCCTTCCACTCTACGGAGCCGCCCTCCCACTCTGATGACTTGATGGGTCGAGTCAAACTCGGGTGAGAGGCAAAGGAGATGACTAGACGATGCCACTGGTTTCCCTTTCTGGAGAAGGTCATAGTCTTCTGGAAAACTTGCTTTCTGTGCTTTCTGGAATGCAAGCCTTTCTGCAGCCTGGTAAGTACTAGCAGGGACTGGTCCAGAATGGTTGGCCGCCCCGTGAAGTTCCTGAGCAAGAGACTCCACTAGGTCCTTCCATGACTTGAAGGTTGGCATGTCTGAGTCGGTGGCAGTACTCAGTCCGCAGAAGGTAAAGCGTTTCAGCTCAGTTGGATCTCCAGAGACCAGGTCGGTGGATGATGGGTGAGTTGGCCACTTATCTGGTGGCAACTTCAGGAACTCTGGTCCATCACACCACCTGTTAGGTGTTGCCAGCTCTTGCAACGGTTTACCTCTTGTGAGGTCGTCGGCTGGGTTCTCGGAGGACTCAATGTACCGCCAGGCCCTGAGGTCAGTGAGGTCTTGAATCTCGGCCACCCTGGTTCCGACAAATACTTTGAAGCGGCACGACTCTGAGTGAAGCCATGTGAGGACTGTTGTTGAATCACTCCAGAGCACGACTTGTCGGATCTCCAAGGTGAGCTCTGACCTCAGGAGCCTAGCTAACTGAGCTCCTGTAACTGCTGCACACAGCTCCAATCGAGGCATCGAAAGCTGTTTCCTGGGTGCAACTCGTGAGCGTGCAAGGAGAAAGGCAACATGAACTCTCCCCTGGACATCTTCAGACCTCAGGTACGTAACCGCTCCGTACGCCCTTTCAGAGGCATCACAAAAGACGTGAATGTCTCTCTTGGTGTCTGGACGGTCCATGCCAGCAGGAGTGTAGCATCTTGGCAACTGGACTTCAGGTAAGTACTCTAACTCCCCTTCCCAGGTGTGCCATGCAGCCAGCAGATCTTCAGGGAGGTTGGGATCATCCCAACCTCTTTGCTGGTCCCACAGGCGCTGGACCAGTATCTTCGCCCGTGTGGTGTAGGGAAGTATGAACCCGAGTGGGTCATACTGGCTGGCTAAGACACGATACACGTTGCGCATTGTGATCTGGTCGTAGGTGACTACTCTGCTCTTGTAACTGAAAGCATCCACATTGCAATACCAGGTCAGGCCTAAGGTTGATTCGTGTGCCTCTGACTTGTCATGGGCCAGCCACAGGTCAAGCTTGTCGGACCTGGCCTCGGCAGGTAGGTGGTTGATGACCTCAGGCTGGTTGCTGGCCCATTGACGGATTTCGAACCCTCCGGAGGCAAGGAGAGATCTGAGGCGGTCGACCAACTGTTTCGCTTCTGGTGCAGACTGTAGGCTCTGCAAACAGTTGTCAACATAGAAGCAGCGGTCTACTGAGAAGCGCTCCACGCTGTTGACATCTGTGTGGTTGTGAACGTGCTGCTGCAGCGCAAACGTAGCGCAACATGGACTACAGGTAGTGCCGAATGGCAGCACTCTCCACTCGTAGACCTGAGGCGTCTCTTCCCGGTTCATGTCACGCCAGATAAAGCGCAGAAGGGGTCGATCTTCAGGCAGTAGCATCACTTGGTGAAACATGCCTTTGATGTCACCACTTATGCCCACGCTGTGCTCCCTGAACCGCAGAAGGACTCCCAGTAGGGACGGACTCAGTGTAGGACCAGGTAGCAGGGATTGGTTTAGGCTGACTCCTTGGTACTGAAAGGAGCAGTCGAACACAATACGGTGTTTGCCGTTGTGTTGCACAACATGATGAGGGATGTACCAACTATCACCACCAGCTGGAACTGCCTGTGCAGGTAACTTGACTACAACACCAGATGTCTCCAACTTCTTTATCTCGGCAATGTAGATGTCTACGCTCTCTGGATCCTTAGACAGGCGTTTCTCCAATCCTCTAAGCCTTGGCATAACTGCCTCCATGGGAGCCTGAAGTGCTGGGAAGTTCTTCTTCCACAGTAATGGGGTGGCATATCTGAGCACACCATCGACTTCTACTCTAATGGTCTTGGCTTCAAGAAGATCGATGGCTTGTTGGTCTTCTCGCGAGCGTGTCACCTGCTTCTCACACCTCTGTGGTAAGGTGTCTAGTTGCCAAAGCTTCTCCACATTCCGGCGCAGCTCCACTTCTAGCGGACTGAGTGAGGTGAACAGACACTGCTGAGATGATAACCGGAGCTCGGTAAGCCTGGACGGTCCCTGCAGAGTCCAACCCAGTCTTGTCTTGATCGCAGCTGGGCCGCCAGGGGGTCCAAGACGAACAGGCTCAAGGGGGGTTAGCAAGTGAGGATTGTCTGCTCCTATAAGGAGGGTAGGGCTCACTCTGTCAAAGGCTTGCAGCGGGATGTCCTGGAGATGCTTGTACTTCAGCTTCAAGCTATCCACTGGGTAGGTGTGGTCTGCAAGGCTGAGGCGATCTGCGGTGAATGCGTCCATGATCACAAAGGCTCTGTTAGGTTGAGTGATGGGTGACACTCGGAAGGTCACTGTCATGCCAGGCAGGGTCTGCACATCATGACGAATGGTACGCAGGGCTAAAGTCTCAGAGGGTCCACATAGGCCAAGTTTCTGTGCGGCAGCAGGTAGCAGGATGGTGCGTTCGGAGCCATCATCCAACACTGCATAGGTGTCGAACGTCTTGTTCTCATGCTGAAGGAGGACCCGGACTACTTTCAGGAGGACTCGACTGCACTCACCTGGTCTGTTCAAGTACAGAGTTTCAGTGGCCGAGGTAACTGGAGGTGGCCCATCCTTCACAGGCTTGGTGTTGACACTGTGCAGTATCTGTAGATGTTTGCCTTGGCACTTACTGCAGGGCTTCTTGAGGGTACACTCCGCTGCGGTGTGTCCTCTGCCACACCGCCAACAGCGTCGGTTGCTCTTTATCCACTGAGCGATTTGGGAATTATCAAAGGACTTAAAAGTGTCGCACTGACTAAGGAAGTGCTCACTGGAGTCACAATATGGGCAGTAGGGCTGTGACTTCTTCTTGCTTGTGCCCTCAGGCTTCCTTGGGGATACACCTTGTTTGGCAGGACTCTCCTCACTCCCGTGGAGAACCGTAGCAAAACGATCAGATCTAGAGTTAGGTTTCTGAGACTTCTGAGACTGCTTAGTACCCGGCTTGGATTCCCGGAGACTAGGTTGGCTTTCACTATCCTGGCACCATGCCTCATGCTTCAGCCACTCTGAGAAGTCCATCAGGTCATAGCGCCTCCGTGATTGCAGGAACATGCTCCTGCGGAATGCTGAGCGCAGGTCTGTAGGGAGTTTACTTAACAGCCGTTCCACATGCGATCCACATTGGAGTTCCACGGCTCCTTCCTGCCCCAGTGTCTTCAGCATCCCCACCAAGGCGCATACATCCAGGGCAAAGCTCTGGAATGCTTTAGTATCTCCCTGACGGATGTCTGCGGCATTCATGACCATACTTATCTTCTTCAGTGCCAGCTTCTGGGGTCTTCCAAACCTTTCTGTCAAAGCCACCATTGTATCAGTATACGGAGTAAGAGAGTGCAAGTAGGCGTCCGCAACCAGACGAGCTTCTTCTAATTTTAGATGATCCAGCAGAACTTGATAGCAAAACAGCTCAGTGGCATCAGGAGGTAGGAGGTTGCCTAAAGCCTGCTTAAGGCGCGTGAACTGACTAGGATCAGGCTTTGTGAAGTCTGGAATGGTAGGTATGGGTCTTCTGTAGGTTCTCTCGCTGAGAAACGCAAAAGGCTTCCGATCCGGCATACCATAGGCGGTAGGAATAGGCGCATATGTCTGCTGAGGGGGTTTGGTTGGCTGTAATGGAAATGAAGACATTGGTGGGTACTGATAAGGCCCAGGTGGTTGTGGATATCCGTAGGCATAGGGCTGGCTACTAGAAGGATACTGACTCACAGGATATTGGAACTGGTTGCTATCATAAGGCTGACTTAGAGACTGAGCAGGTGCAGGCTGATAGCTAGGGATTGCTGGCCTGCTTGCTTCTTTAATTGCTTGTAGCTCACTCATCATCTTGGTGATGGTGTCCATCAGGAACTGCTCTCTTGTGTCGGCGGGCGAAGACGGTGGTGCAACAGGAGCGACTTGTGGCCGATAAACTGGATGATTATACGATGGTTCACTGAGTGGTAACGGCGCCGAGTTAGCCCTAGGAGCAGGTGTGCTAGCCTGTAGAGGTATGGGTTGAAATGCTGAAGCAACACATTGTTGCAGATGAGGATTAGGTGCTGAGACCTGGGCATCGAGAGGAAGCTGGTGATAGGCTATTCTACCAGCAAAGGGACTCTGAGTTAACTGTTCACGATGCACGGTTTCACTTGATCTACTGTAGGCATCTGCATGTGCTCCTTGCATGTCATGGCCCACCAATGGTCTAGCAGGTCTGTAGTCCAGTCCTGGGGGTTTCCCCAGCTGTGCTTTAGGCTTGACTGGATGTTGAAAATGCCCAGCTGCAGGTGCAGCAGGCCACTCATCAATCAATGCATAATCCAACTGGCTAATGGGGCTAACTGAGTGGGATGTCTGCGACGTCTTCCTCGTAGCTCCTTCCCTCATCTCCTGGTGCTTGTCTTCCTGACCCTGTGTATACTGTGCTGCATCAGTGACATCGGACTGTGCTGGCGGTCTTCGGCCCACAAGTTGAACTTCATAGTCTCTGAGGTAGGCAGGCTGACGAGACTGACGCGCGGGACGGGCTACCACAGGTAAAGGGATGTCTGCTATGCTATGTGCACGCTGCATCTTGTAGATTTAGGTTCCAAAAAGGCACTAAAACCATCCGGCTCGAAGGACCTTGAAAGTTATTTCTTTCTCAGGTGGTTAGGTGGGTGGACTGTATAGGTGTTGGTGGATGGTATGGTGTCTTCCTGGTGCGTCGATAAGAACGCAGAAGAGTCGAGAATGCAGTTTAAGGCAGTTTAATGAACTTGAAGACAGCACAGTAATACAAGGGTCAAATTTGGCTTTACAGATGATCAGAAATACGTGTATGGGTGTGTGGGTGTGGTCTAAGAAAGGAAGGAAGCAAAATATACAAACTCTGTGTAAATAAACAAACTCTGAAATAAATACATCCAGGCTGCTTATTTAAAGCACAACTAATTTCCAACTAGAAATCTATAAGGCTGCTATTTGCTGGGGAAACACTGCCAACTGGTGGCCAACACACAGTCATTACACATAATAATGGCGCCCATTAAAACAGCCATTACTGGTGTGAAAACCTCCACATTAAACACACGGCGGTATTTAGGCTATACTAACACAAATGACAGATATTAGCACTTTAAACGAACAATTAAGGCTTAATGAACTGAAAATAAGGCTCTACAGATTACAATCACAGACGCAGGAATATTCTACAAGGCTCTACATTACTTTCAGTTTCACTTTCAGGCTAGCAAAATTACACTATCAAAACGGACTAAATGATCAAACATTTGAACATTAAAACAGGACAAAAACTACTCACAAATCTTCAATGACGCACACAAGGAACAAAAAGTGACTCCAGAAGGCTAACTAAATACTCTTCACGGAGAAACGCGGAGCCACATGTCCGCAGCACTCTGCCCGGGAGCAGCTCCCACCGACTGAACTGCCCCCCACCGAAGACACGTGAACACCGAACCTCCCGCGTTGTGAGGACGCAAGCACGAGCTCAGAATCCTCAGCGCAGCCAATGGCCTTTCTAACACCCTGTGTGGCTCGAAACATGCAAAAGGTATGTACTAATTCTCTTAATTAATCATGGGTGTGGTTAATTTTGGGTATAACATGAAATAAACCAATCAGTGTGTCAGTTATCATTCCCTTTAAGAGGAAGTTTAGCTCTGACTTTGGCGTGTTCGTATCTTAACAGTGCAGGGCTTTTGTGTGTCTCAGCTCTATAAAATCCTTTAATTTTCCCAAAAATCAACAGTGTGCCTCATAATCCGGTGCACCTCACATATAAATTCTACCAGTCAGGTATTAAGAAGCAGTAAAGGCACACAGCTGAAGTACAGCGATATATCGGTGAGTTTTCAGTGAAGTTTTTCCAGCACAGAGGCTGGAGTCATATTAGCATTAGGGACATTCCAGGATTTTGGTACATTTCCTGTCCCACCACTTAAATTTCAAATGTACGTATCCAAAATATCTAAATGACTATTTTTTTGTGAAAAATGTACTTGTTATAAGACAAACTGTAAAATATGGTGGAAAAATCAGCCCCTTAGATATTATTCAAAAGACCAAATACCTTTGGACCACCTCAAAAAATGGCCGTTTTCTCTTGTCCCACTCATTGGGTGACCAACTCCTTTGGCAAATTTAACAATTAAAATAAGCTCTAAATAAATGACTTCCTCTTGTATATTGTTGATCTGCATCTCCTTTACTTATGAAAACAACTTCTTTGGTCTACATTGTTTTGCATGTTACAGTTTTTATGCTATTAAGTTGTGTCCCACAACATGCGCTCAACCCTGTTACCATAAGGAATTTTACAAATATTAAAAATATTTGTCTACTGCCACAAAGGAAGTGACATCACAAGGACATTTTCTGCCCACATGGCAAGACCAAGAGTAAGTGCCCTAACAATTTTCAAGATTTTTTTCAAATTATGTTTGTCTAAGTTGTGTGTGTCACTCAGTGAACTCAACCCTGTTACTCATATTGTAAGACTAATAATGAGTAGAGTTTAAATTTACTTTATATACTTATATAACCATGTTTGTCCTTGATCTTGTAAACATAGCTAAATTTTACAGTTAGCATCTGTTCCTGGGGTAAACCACAACTTAGCCTAGATTTGCAACCCTGTTACCCGCAACCCTGTTACTGTAAGTTACCAAATATATTGCATAATCTAATTTAAAAAACTGCTTTGATACCTGAGCTTGACGAATCAAACTTTTTGATAGTCTATTACCTGTATTTAATAAATATATGACTAAAAATGACCACCCCTGAAATGTACCAAAATCCTGGAATGTCCCATTAGCCGCTAACCGCAGCACTAGCTCTTTTGCCGTTCAGAAGTATAATGCACTGTTTCTTACGTGTTTACCATGTTAAAAGAAGCTATGTGGGACAAATCACTGGCTGATAACACCCCGGGATACCAGAACACTAAGGGTTCCTCAGTGTAGTGCTGTCGGGTGGCATTTGCTAGCACTAAGTGCTGCTAACTGCAGCTAGCACTGCTGCTAACCATGCTAAAATAGTGGAAATCTAAGCTTACTGTAAGTAAACAAAAGCACTTTACTCACCCAAATAAACAGTTTTTAGGAGAGAAATCTCTGTAAGCTTAACATCCAGAAGCTTATCCTTGTTCCTTACTATTGTAGATTAAAATGTGCCTTATAATCTGTTGCACCTTAAGTATGAAAATAGACCACAAAATAGACATTTATTCATAGTCCACCTTATAATACGATGCACCATATAGTCTCTAAATTAAGGTACAGTAGAGATATTACAACATTTGGGTGAAGAACCATTTCAAGAACCATAAACAGATCTTTGTGGTTTTAAATCCTCAGTTTGTTTGAAAGCACCAACTGGTTCTTCAATAATTACAAAGAATCCTTTTTCAACACTAATCAGAACTATTATGCTGAGAATGCATCCAACTTGTTTTACAATTATCATGATAAACTGGATCAGAAAATAAGCAGGGACTTGGCACTAGCCTTGGCGTGCAGGCATGGATAAAACTGCTGATTTCAGATAAGCTGCTCCATCAGTGCCAGTTTTCCCAGTCCAGTCTTTGGCATCTTTCAGAGTGTCCATATTTTCCTAGTCTCGGCTGTCTAAATGTCTGAGAGGGTCTGGATCAGAAAATACTGGCATGCAATTCCATTCATACAGATATTTAAACTGATTTAAGATATTTATTAAACTAGGAAATTGTTTCCCATCTTAAACTGATGATCTTTACATCATTAAATTTCTGCTTTAATTGTATGAATCTCTTACTACAACTACATTTATCTTGTGCTGTCAGTTGGTATTTCTTGGCCTTGGTTCTTCTTAGTGGTTGTGTGCCTTTTTATTCTCTGAGGTGGTTTACCCAAATTAAGTTCTGGTTCCTCTTAGCCATTCTTGCATTTCAGTATTTTTTGTACTTTTGTCATGACTGGATAAGACTCAGACACATGCAGATTAATTACACAGACTTTATTAGATAAAAGATATATACAAAGAGTAGTCAGAATGAGCAGGGTCAACATCGGTGAACAGCAGCGAAAGAGGTTATACATACCAATAACCAAACAGTCCAAGGGTCAAACAAGGCAAGGCAATACTCTTTGTGTTTGGTGTATTCTGTGATAGGTGTGTGGGGTGAGGGTGTATTTATAGTGGGGTAAACAGGTGAATTCAATACTCAGGTGATTGACCTCCTGGTAGTGCTTTGTGCAGTGTCGTGTAATTGTGTAATAAAGAGAAATGAAGCTATCGGCGTCAGGGGTAACATCTTTTGACTTTCTCCATTTTTTTCCATTTTCCAAGTTTTGTTTCTTCTAATGGCTCTAGGGTTAGTATTTTTTATTTTAACCCTACTGTTATGTTCATTTTTTAGGATCAGCAGTGGTTTTCCTTGGTCAGTTTGACCTGGTGCATGTTTAATTATCCAAAAGATGCCTGAAACAAGCAGTGTGGATATTTCATCACTAACTCTATTACTAATTATTCTATCAATATTTAGTGCGATGGAGTTCCTTTTCCTCTAACAGGTAATGGTTTAATTAGGATAATTCACTCATTTTTCATAAAAAATACATGTTCAAACCTTTTTAATGTTTCACTACTTTATTACTTTTAAAAGACCAACATATAACATTGAACTGCTGTGGTAACTACTGTGGCCTCTTCTCCCCCGTGTCCCACCAGCCAGGTAACATACACATCAAGTAAAATCCTACCGTTTGCCCTCTAAGCCCAACGTGAAATCAGTTTGTTGTGCAGTAAAATGTCTCATACAGCACCAAACTACTATGTATTTTATCAGTTGGTGGTGTGACATTTTTCCATTGAAAACTGAAATTTAGAGAATGTTACAAATAAAAGTCAAATTTCATTTAACATTTGCGTGTAATTTGTTTTATAATGAAGTGTTTTACGTGCGCTAAAAAGTGGCCTTTTTTCCCCCCTGAGCACTTGCCTCCCAAAATGTCTGTGCACGCCACTGGCTGTGATTATATATGTTCTATATGTTACAGTATGTTACACATCTCTGCACCTTATCCTCACTATATACTTTATTATACTGTATCGGCTCATTTTTTCCTGCTTTTCTGGTTATTTTTCTTCTTCTGCTGCCGTTGTTGAGGAACGCCTGCTCAGCTTCCTGTAATTGGTCCGAAAGTTTGAACTATCCAGAAAAGCGCTTTCACACTGCAGGAGAACCGGACCATGGTTCGCGGCCTCTTTCACACCTGCTACTTTGGTTCGGACCAAACTGAAAAGTCTGAAAGTCCGGACCAAGGGTGGGTTTCCCGAAAGCTTCGTAACGCTAAGAACTTCGTTAACTCGTACTTAAGATTGATCGTTAATTAAAGAGTGTTTCCCAAACCTGTGCGTAACTAAAGTACTACGTAAACTCGATCGCAGATTAACGAGTGCTCTCACCCAGTCGTTATTTCTAACGAGCTTCTTTAGGGGATCTCGACTTGCAGTTCAGCACCATAAACACCAGGGACCGCCAATTTTGAGCAAGAAAAATGATAATTTCCGTGTTTGAAGCAATTGTATTACATTACTATTAATCATAATCAATTATATTACTATATAATTATTAATATTATTATATTATATTATATTATATTACTATTAATTATAATCAATTATATTACTATATAATTATTATTATTATATTATATAATTATTATATTATATTATATTATATTATATTATATTATATTATATTATATTATATTATTTCCCGTGTCTGCGGGTGCTCCGGTTTCCTCCCACAGTCCAAAGAAATTAGTTCAGGCTAATTAGATGTCGGATAAAAATTGCCCCTTAGGTGTGAGTGAATGTGTCTGTGTGTCTGTCTGTGTCTGTCTGCCCTGTGATGGATTGGCATCCTGTCCAGGGTGTATACTGCCTTCAGCCCGATGCCAGCTGGTATAGACTCCAGCCACCAAGCATCGACCCCCCCCCCCCCCCCCCCCCCGCCCCTTAACGGATAAAGCGGTTGAAGAGTGAGTAAATGAGTGAATAAGTTATATTATATTATATTATATTATATTATATTATATTATATTATATTATATTATATTATATTATATTATAATGCCAACTGTGACTTGTAGTCTAACTGGGCAATCAAACCCACGAGTAAATTATTTAAATCCAGATTAGCGATGATAGAAGTCTTGACATTAATGCTGCAAGAAATGCAATCAGTCAATTCCTGCAGATGATGCTCACGGTCTAAGCAAAGCTGCAAAGTCACCAAGTTCATCTGGGCAAACTCTGGGGTGTGTCAGCTCGCAAATATCAGTCAAAAGTTGGACACGTCTCATTCCATGTTTTTTTTTTTTACATTGTCGATTAATATTAAAACCATGAAAACTAATTGACGCAAATGGAATTAGTAGACAAAAAGGTGCATGGCTTTGACAATCCCCTGACATAAACCCAACTGAGATGGTGATTTAGGATGAGCTTCACAGTATAAAGTACAAAACATATTTCTGTTGGTTTAAAATGTAATATATATATATATATATATATATATATATATATATATATATATATATATATATATATATATATATATATATATATATACACACACACACACAGGAACATATGTATTATTATATTATTTTTATAATAATAAAAATTAGAATAATAATAAATTAATATTACTATCAATATTACTGTTAATAATATTAGTATAATATCTATTAATATAATATATATTAACAATAATAGTTTTAAAAATGAAAAAATAAGTTTAATGTTTTAAAATAGATTAGATTTTCGAGTATTTATTTAGTCATATGTATCTTTAGGAGTATAATGTTGTTAATTACAACACATTTCTACGTTTTTATGGTGTAATAGTGAATAAATACTGCATATTGCAGTGTTGAATCGATATTTGTGGATCGATTGAGCGCGCTGTTTCGGGGGAGGGGTCAACAAAGATGTTCTTTAACCTCGTTCGCTAATTTTCACGTTGCGAAGCTCTTTGGGAAACACTCGCAGAACTGGCTCGTTCTTTACTCACGTCATTCGTTAGTTCGTTCGTTATTCGCTAAGATTGATCGTTTTCGGGAAACCCACCCCAAAACAGGCAGGTGAGTTTTTGTGGGGGATGGTTGCAAATATGTAAGACCATTTTCATATTATATGTTAATGAAACTAATTATTGCAAGCAGAAGAAGTTTCATACTTCTTTCATACTGAAAAAATACTTTACAAATGGGTCAATTTGACCTGTAACATAACAGAGGGCTTAATTTCCTCTCAATAGACAAGGTTCTCCTTTGGGGCATGGTTCCTAACTTTTGTTCTTAGAGAGTTTCTCTTTTTAAATCTTGTTTTTTTTGGTTTTAATCTATAAATAATGTTTTTACTTATGCTCTTGTATAGATCTTTTTGAGATCTCTTCAGTCTTGGCGACGCTCATTAAGGGTCTGGACTCTCAGTTAGGGAAAGCTACACTGGGACAGTCTCTGTTGTGAAAGGCTGTGGCAGGGCTTGTGTAGGCTTTTGAAGACTAATTCCAGGATTGCATTTCAAATCACAGTAATTATTCTCTCCTGCTCTGTGCTGAATAGGTGGGATTAGTGGAAGGACTAATGTTCTTGCTGTGACTTTCAGTCTGGGCTCTCATGCTGGACATTTATGAGAAATCCATTTTATTTTGCAGTTCATTAGTTAATTAGAGTTTGCAAAGCCCCATAACCATGGCACTTATTTTGTTTAATTTCTATTAAGCACGTATGAAAATGAAGCAAAAAATATAATGGAGAGGAAGGTTACACGGTGAAGTTATATGGGTAATTTAATATAAAAACCTTGAAAAACAGATTTAGCCATTTAGTTCTCAGAGGAACTCTCTGCTAGGATTATAATAATATTAAAATAATCATTATTAATTTATTGATATACTGTTCATTTAAGTTCATGTAATGGATGATGGGAGAATAACAAACCTGTCATTAGAATTTAGTGTGTGATTGATATTTATTTGGACTATTATGAGTTGTATTGGATGGAGGACCACCATAAACATAATCACTGCTGGAGACTGTATACCCCTCTTTACTAATCTTCTGAGACCCAGACATGCTTTTTAAATTTCTTCTAGCTATTTGGGATTAGTAGGACCTGGTGCCGGGCGGTATGACCAAAAATGCATATCACAAAATTTTGCAAGATTCTGATGGTTTTAACCCTTGTGTGGTGTTCATATTTTTGTTACTCGTTTACTTTGTTACTTGTATTTAATTCAGCAAAATTAAGCAATTTTACATTAAAATGCTTTACACATGCTTGCTTCACCTAAATTGCAAGCAATATAAACAGCTTACATGGTTAATATTTGCCCTTTACCTTTCATATGTTACATTTCTTTCAAAAAGTGCTACTCTTTTTTTTATTAGTTTTTTAATAAAATGTAAAAGAAATGAATTAAACTCAAGATATGAGTAGAAAATTTGTTTAGTTTCAAATTTACAAATGAAGCAATGTTTATTAGCCCTTGGCCAAACATACTGTATGTAATATAAATGTGTGTGTGGGGGGGGGGGGGGGGGGGGTGTACAGTGTGTGTTTATCGAAAATGTGTTTTGATATATGTTTCTCACAAAAAATGAGTCAATGCCAATGATAAAAAAAATATATATTTTTAGTATCATTTGATGAAAAATGAAAACAGACCCACAGACCCGAACACCACACAAGGGTTAAAGTGCATCATAATATATTTTATTATTATTAATATTTATTTATATTTATTTGCAAGACCGGGCTTTAAAAAGGTTTGTGACTTACTGTACTGTACTGGAGTACATATATTATCAAACACTAAAGCTTTACATAAAGGCTTTAATCACTACTGGGTTTAGTGCATTGGCAGAAAATCAAAAAAGAGATATTTTTCAAATGTTCTATTGCACAAGTTATACTTAAGTTAAATATTAATTTAAAATATATTATTATTATCGAAGCCATTAAAGGCATTAAAGTATTTAAGCAGCTGTTAATCAGTTTATCACAATTCCTTTGGTTCTCCAGTTAAAAAAGATACATTCAGTTCAGCGTGCATTGATATTATCCTTTAAGCTACAGTATTAATATTTTTAACCCTTGTGTGGTGTTCGGGTCTGTGGGACCCGTTTTCATTTTTCATCAAATGATACTAAAAATTTTTTTTTCTAACTCAAACTCATTGGCATTGGCTCATTTTTTGTGAAAAACATATATCAAAACACATTTTTGATAAACACACACTGTACACCCCCCCCCCCCCCTACACATTTATATTACATACAGTATGTTTGGCCAAGGGCTAATAAACATTGCTTCATTTGTAAATTTGAAACTAAACTAATTTTCTACTCATATCTTGAGTTTAATTCATTTTCTTTTACATTTTATTAAAAAACTAATAAAAAAGAGTAGCACTTTTTAAAAGAAATGTAACATAAGAAAGGTAAAGGGCAAATATTAACCATGTAAGCTGTTTATATTGCTTGCAATTTAGGTGAAGCAAGCATGTGTTAAGCATTTTAATGTAAAATTGCTTAATTTTGCTGAATTAAATACAAGTAACAAACGAGGAACAAAAATATGAACACCACACAAGGGTTAAAGGGGGCTATAGTTGCTCATATTGCAAGGAGCAGCAGCAGAAGCTCCAGGAGTCCTGTTCTCATGTTCTCATCTCTAGGCAGGACAGCTTGAGGCTCTTGCAAAGCTACCGTTACTACTGTGTAAGCTTTTTATGCTAACTTGCTAGCGTTAGCTAACAAGCTCTGCTACTGTGCTCAAGGGGCATGGTGGTATGTGCAAAAACCATACCGGTTCTTAATTCTCCTCCGGTATACCGTTTGGAGCAGTATACTGCCCAGCACTAGTAGGACCTAACAGATATAACTACTAAACTTTCTCTTTGTACAGATTGTTAAAAAACAATGTCCTCATTTGGGGACAGTGGTTTATTTTAACATTTAAATACTATCCTTGCTACTTGGGATAAGAAGAACCTGATTAGTCTAAAAACAAAATGTAGCTTTCTACAGTAAGTAAAGACACTAGGCCTATGTTTCTGTCTGAACTGGCTGTAGAAACCTTTGGCTGGGATTCCTGTGACCTTGTTTTCAATCAAGGGACATTCCAGGATTTTGGTACATTTCCTTTCCCACCACTTCAATTTCAAATGTACCTATTCAAAATATCTAAATTACTATTTTTTTGTGAAAAATGTACTTGTTATAAGACAAACTGTAAAATATGGTGGAAAAATCAGCCCCTTAGATATTATTCAAAAGACCAAATACCTTTGGACCACCTCAAAAAATGGCCGTTTTCTCTTGTCCCACTCATTGGGTGACCAACTCCTTTGGCAAATTTAACAATTAAAATAAGCTCTAAATAAATGACTTCCTCTTGTATATTGTTGATCTGCACCTCCTTTACTTATGAAAACAACTTCTTTGGTCTACATTGTTTTGCATGTCACAGTTTTTATGATATTAAGTTGTGTCCCACAACATGCGCTTAACCCTGTTACCATAAGGAATTTTCCCTGCAGAGAAAGAGTTAAAAATATTTGTCTACTGGCAGAAAGGAAGTGACATCACAAGGACATTTTCTGCCCACATGGCAAAACCAAGAGTAAGTGCTCTAACAATTTTCAAGTGTTTTTTCCAAATATGTTTCTCCAAGTTGTGTCACTCAGTGAACGCAACCCTGTTACTCATATTGTAAGACTAATAATGCGTAGAGTCAAATTTTACTTTATATACTTATATAACCATGTTTGTCCTTGATCTTGTACACATAGCTACATTTTACAGTTAGCATCTGTTCCTGGGGTAAACCACAACTTAGACTAGATTTGCAACCCTGTTACTCGCAACCCTGTTACTGTAAATTATCAAATATATTGCATAATCTAATTTAAAAAACTGCTTTGATACCTGAGCTTGACGAATCAAACTTGTTGATAGTCTATTACCTGTATTTAATAAATATATGACTAACAATGATCAAACTGAAGATCAAATTTTCAGAAATGACCACCCCTGTAATGTACCAAAATCCTGGAATGTCCCTCAATTGAGTGTTAAACGTTGCCACACGACCACCAAATAGTACAAGCAGTGTCTCTATATGAGGGCAAAGGGTAATTGTTTTATAAAAAATTAAGTAGTATTAAGGTGCAAATAAGCAGAAATGAGCCTGAAATGAGGACTCCACATTTGATATTAGGCATGGTGCCAGTAGGACTCTTTTCCAGAGAGTCCTATTCTATTGGCAATATTTATCTACAAGATGATTAGTGATGAGTTGGGGAGCTGTGGATGAGGTAGGGTGGTGATCATCTAACACCCTAACCTCACTAATGTGCTTCTTGTCACTGAAATGCAATCAAATCCTCACAGCAATGCTCCAAAATCTAGAAGAAATTCTTCCTTGGAGAGTAAAGACAGTTACTCCAATAAAAGAAGGATAAACTCTTTTTGATACCCTTGAATTTGGAAGATAATAAATGAGCAGATGTCTCAAAACTCAATACTTCAATTATTAATTAGTGGAGATTTAACTATAGATAAGACTATCACGTGAATAGATAAAAATGATTAAAATAAATTATGGCTGTTGAACCACTAACATTGGTAATTAAATTAGTATCAGAATATATGATTATCACTTAAATTATGCTCAACATTTACATCCACTTTATTAATAATTGTAAATATATGGCCGAGCCGTAATCCACCCTTAATGCCTTCATTATAGCACATTTATTTTAAACACATAGTAGGCAGAAATTGTACGTTTTAAATGTCAGAATAACCCTACAGATCAGCAGAACAGTCGTCCACAGAGATGTATGCTTTTTCACACCTTGCCTGTAGAAAATATGTATGTGCAATTTACACACTTTTGGAAATGTCACTTCAGGGGAAAATGCTTTCAGCATATTTCAGCGGCTATGAGGACACAAAGGATGCACTGAAAAGTGTCTGGAATCGTTTAATGCTTAGTTACGGATGTTCAACTCTGCTGTAGTTTAGATAAGTAGGAGGCTTTCAAATGCTGAGCTCTGAAAGGACATTGCTCTTATACAGAAAAGAGGAGTTCCTCAGTCTTGCATTAGGACCCTTTTACTCCGAGCACATTTTTAAGGGATGGAAAAACAGATGCTATATCTCACGTAATTCAACCTTTACATCAAGTCTAATGCTTTTCTGTCTTCTGTGTTCTGAAAAAGAGTTTAGAAACTCCATAGCCTTCAGATTGTCCCTATCTTTGCAAAGTATTGCCAACATACCTGTATATCGTCGCTGTCCAGTGAAAAATACTTATCTCCAAAATACCAACTTTACAGGAGAGAGAAAAAACCTTGTAAACTTTCAATGGAAGTCAATGTAAAAAGAGTTTATTTCATGTCAGTTTGAAGAGTTTCTTTTGGTTGATTTATCAAGAAATTTTGGCACAGTGTAAGGAACAGATTGTCTGTTCAAATTAGGTAATAAACTAAAAATCGACAAAAATGAAGATAAGTGTGTTTTTAATAGGGCAACGACAATATGCATACATACCGTGCACTTTTTTTCTGTCTGCTTTTTTCTCTTTTGTGAGCTGAAAATTAGTTTAGAAACTCTATATATAGCTATCCCGTTTATCCAAGCTAATGTCCCACAATGCACCTCTCTCTGACATCTCTGTCACATGTCCCTCAACAACCAATCATGGTTCTTTTCTGGATTAGAGTCACCTGAATTCCAAGAGTGCTCACACCTGTTACCCATTAACCGTCAGATTGTCCATTTCTTTGCAAAGTATTGCCAACATACCTGTAAATACATCTGTGTATGAGCTTGTTTCTGGTTTGTTTCTGCCAGCAGGGGGGCTTGAAGACAAAAGGGAAGAAATGGTAGAGTTAGACCTCAAAACTCCAACTCCCAGCATCCCCTGCAGTGATTAATGTCAATGAGCTACTCCTGTGCAGCACCCTATATAAACCTCACTCAAACCAGACTTCTCTGTCGCACCTTTGTAGAGGGATGATCAGTAACAGAGTGAACAAATGAAAATAAAAGAAAAGGAGATCTCAAAATAAAAAAAACAAACAAAGAAAGCCACAAAAAAGAAAAAAAAAATCTAAAAAAGAAGCAAAAATGAGTGGACTGAGTTGTGCTCAGCCCATTTTGAATTTGGTTGTGTTTTAGTTTGCTGAAGCTGAGAGCCAGTTTGGGGCATTTCCTTTGTTCTGTTTCCCGCCTTTTTTCTACACCTGTACTGAGTTTTTTCCCCACCCATTCTTCAGTCTCATTGGTAGAGAAACAGTTGCATGAACACAATTCTTATTTCTTACTGCTTCTTACAACCTGACTGGTAAAATTCATACATGAAGTGCACTGGATTATAAGGCGCACTGAGGATTTTTGGGAGAATTTAAGAAAAATTTTAAGGTGTGCCTTAAAAAATGTGAGAAAAAAATATGGTAGTCAATTATTTAAAAAAATGTTTTAAGCTACTTTACATGTACTGGGTCTCTAGGTTAAACAGATTGGTATAATTTGCACCTTCGCTTGCTATTCATGACATCTTACTGCCAAATAAAATCTCTCTCTTTTTCTCTCTCTCTCTTTCTCTCATGCTCTCTCGCTCTCTCTCTCTTTATGCATACACGTGTGTAGCTGGTGTTTGTTCGTCCGTGCTGCCCCGCGAGCTTGATGTGTTCTTGACAGCAGTATTTGGACTCATTTTACAAATAATTTGCAAAGCTTTCAATATGTTAATACAGAGCCCAGCATCTCGCCTTCCAGTCAAACGGCGTAAAGGTAAAATAGAGACGTATAATTGCATATCAGCCAAGCCCACTGCCCCCGGGTAACTCCCTCAGGGGAAAGATATGAAAAATATGCCTTCATATTAGGGGTGTCACGATCTCGATATTTTATCGAAATCGAATCGAAATGAGGTCATGGTCTCGAGTATCGAAGTCAAAAAGAGGATCGACGATCCCTCCCGCGCGCGCTACGCAAATAGCGCAGCGCGCTACGCAAATGGCACGGCACCAACACTTTCAACCACGGAGGAGAAACTGAAAACGGATTTATAGAAATATAGACAGGGCTCTCAAGTTTTGAGTGTCGGCGGGAGTGTGATCACTGTTTTTTACTTGTCCAACGGGGGAGGGGGGGCGGGGGTTGGGCGCGCAGGTTTTGTATCTGTATCTAACGGAGGGGTGGGTGCGCGCAGGTGAGAGCGTGTGAACTCGATGAAATGCGTGTGTCAGTGTGACTTGAGAACACTGACTATAGATCACAGTGAGGTGGATTAAAAATCTTAAACTTATAATTGACTACACCTGTTGCTTTCCATTGAATTAAAAAAACATCTTTCTCTCAGATAAAGTAAACACAAGCGTGTTTCTGACTAAAATAAAAGCTTTTCAGGAGAGATATAAGTGATGTGTAAATATTTATAAGACAATACCTGACAAAATCTGTTTTAATGAAGTTAATAAACATCACTGTGACAGCGCTAGTCACAGTTTCACCACATCACTTATCTAACCAGCCTGTACTGATTTCTGCCCCCAATAATGCTTTCAATAACCTCTAATAGCCTTTAATAGTCTTCAGTAGCCTTTAAAAGACTTACCTGGCGGCCGTGGTGTGTCCACTAAACTCCGTAGTTATAAACATCCTGAGGTTAGCAGCGCGCTAACTGACCTGTTTATAATGTAATCCGAGCAGTGACTCCGTGTCGGCTGTTCTAACCTGCTGCTGTTAGCTGCTTGGGCTGAAAGATGAACTGTAGTGAGCTGTATTATCCGGTTAGTGGGGTTAAAACCTTTATTTGTTTACAGAAACAGTAAAAACGGACTGGCTGAGCTCTGTAGCCCGTGGCTGGGCTTGTGCTGCTGCTGCAGCTCCGACTAGTGGTTGGATGAAGAACTGCAGCTTCATGTAATGAGCAGTTTCACCAGCCATCCACACACAGCTCTGATAAACTGCTTGTTTTAATAGTGCACACTGTTGCTACCAAAAAAGTCACTAAATGGCATTACCATATATATCTTAATAAATAATAATAATAATATTTATTATAATAATAATAATAATAATAATAATAATAAATATATTGAGGCATAAAATAATATCAAGAAAAAAAACAAGAAAATCGAGAATCGAATCGAATCGTGACCCTCAAATCGAAAATGAAATCGAATCGAGGATTTAGAGAATCGTGACACCCCTACTTCATATATCTACATTTATTAGTACAGACAAACACAATACGCCAATATATTGTATGTATGTATAATGTTTGAGGACACCAATTCTTATTAATGCACTCGCCACGGATTTCTGCAAAACTTGCACTTGCAGTTCTGTCTCAGGCAGATATGTAAATGATTACGAGTGCATTCTGATTAAACACTGAGGGCCAATCCCACTTCTAATTCAGTTCCACTATATGAATTCTGTTTTTTATTGTAAACCTTCCCCTTGGAAGCTACAGGGGGGAGGGGTGAAATCCTTCCCCTAAGAATTGGGACAATCCTTCAAGAACCTGACACACATATACTATATATCTATAGCAGTGGAGCGCTAAAGTTCAGCAACCTAGCTGCTGCTAGCTAGTTAACTGTTTTTCTCTGTAATGGGGAGCTGAAATGTGTCACGCGGGGAAACAGACGGGAGGCGGATTTATAAGCGGGTAAGACCAAGACTTTAATAAATAACAGATAAACAGATAAACAAACAGGGGAGTAACGAATATATCTATATACATAAACAAACAAACAAGGAGTAACTTAAAACAGATAATAACAAACAGAGTTAGGGATATATATACAAGGATAAATACGTAAATATATACAGGTAATAAACAAAGAAACAAACAGGAACTAAACGTGACAGGAAATAAACGTGAAAACAACAAATAAGAAATAACATGACCGACAATAAACAAGAGCGAGTAAATAAGAAAGGAATAACGTGAAGAAAGCAATAACGTGAAGAAAGCAATAACGTGACGTGACAAAACAACAGAGGAAGGTGCAAAGACCGACGGATAAACATGGACTAACAGGTACTATATATAGTAACATAAAACACTGAACACCTGGGGAAGGGGCGGAGCTACAAATTACACAAACGTGACGGAAAAGTACTGGAGAAACACACTAGGAAACGGGGAAAACACAGGAAAACATAGCGAGGGCGTAACAAAATGAGCTTTAATTTCATTTATTACATTACATTACATTACATTTGGCAGACGCTTTTGTCCAAAGCGACTTACAATAGTGAAGTACAATGTAAAATGAGTTTAAAGGTAAAACATCTTTGGATAGGGATAAAAGGAGGTCAAAGGGGAATAATAGGATAGAGGAGTGAAGGAGGGGAAGAAGGAAATGAGGTTAGAAGTAGTTAGTGTGTTAGAGGTGTTAAGAGAGTAAGTGCTCTTTGAAGAGCTCTGTCTTCAGGAGTTTATTAAAGATAGCGAGAGATTCTCCTGATCTGGTAGTGGAAGGTTTTATTTATTAGTGGAAGTGGAAGGTTTATTTATTTCATTCCACCTTAAATGCTGCTGACTCTACTATTTACTGCACCATTTAAGGTGGACTGGAAAATGTATCAAGCTAACTAGAGATAAATGCTTTTTAAGAAAGAAAAATGGGCATTAACATTGAACCTACACAGTTACTTTTTGCCTGATTTCTGCCCCCAGACCGTGGTTTTGGAGCTCAGGGGAGCCAGCATTTACTGTAGCTCCATTAGAGCTAAGATCAGTGCCCAAAATATCCAGCCTGTTCCGGCCCGAGCCCGTGCACATTCTGCCTGAGCCAGACTCAACATGTTTTTTAGTGAGTGGAGCTTTAAACCAGAGCTTTTAAAAAAAAAAAAAAAAAAAATTGGGGGGTTGTTTGAACAAGCAAAATCTGTACAGAATTATGTTAATTACCATTGCAACACTGAAGAAGTATAGACCTATTATTTAAGAATTTTTTTTATTATATTATAATTAGAAAAAAAAAAAACGTCCGCTAAATGTAATGTAATGTAATAAAATATAATGACAGGAAATTAAATACCTACATTAATCGTGGACTCTGACCTTCACACAGTAATAATGTTATTTTCCTTCATTATGTCAATCCATATCTAAACATCATCCTCAAAATACAGAGCTATACTTTAATTCACACTTAATAAACCCTCAGCTAGCAGATTGCTAATGTCATATTAATACTTAATACTTAACCCTTAGAACCCTACGGACGTATTTACGTCCAAAATCACACCTTGTGTTCTCAGCTTAATTACGCAGGAATCCCTTCACACATAAACATAATCCATATATGGTTAGAAAGGGCGGAGCTTAAACTTAATCTTTCTAAAAATAGTGATCACATCCCAGTGCAGTAAAGCTAAATCTACAAGAAACCCATTGAGAAAAACACCTAAAAAAGTGAAAAATCTCTTTCCCCAACCAATATTATTTATCTTTAGTGCTTCAAACATATTTATATGATGTTTCAAACCAAATAATATCAGCAAATAAAGACTCAAAAGTGTCTACAGAAAAAGTGTGAAACTACCTGCTTTACTCAAACTAAAGCTAGGTATGGTGTGCGCACTACTTTATATAGTTTTTATTTTACTTGCACATTTTACTTTAAGTACCGTATTTTTCGGACTATAAGGCGCACCGTATTATAAGGCGCACGATGAGTGAACGGTCTATTTTTAGTGTTAGTCCATACACAAGGCGCACTGGATTATAAGGCGCACTAAATGAAACTTTATTTATATCAGTAACAATAACTCTGAGCAATAAATCCTTCACAATATCCGCGACGCTCCTGACAACGGTAGCCGCAACGCTCCGACAGACCATAATATTATGTTGAAGCACAGCAAGTACGTATTACTCCGCGACGCTCCTGACAACGGTAGCCGCAACGCTCCGACAGACCATAATATTATGTTGAAGCACAGCAAGTACCGCATTACTCCGCGAGGCTTCTGACTATAATAGCGTGTTGTGCCGAATTCGGTGAATAAAACGGTTTTAAAACAGAGATAAAGATTGGATAAGTTTCATTTCTGGATGAAGTGATTTCCAGCGCTGTTTGGATATAACTGTGGATTACAGGAGACTGGATTGATGGATTCTCTTTAGTCTGGACGCGTTTTGAAGGTAGGACCTGTGGCTGAGCGCGGGTGTGTGTTCGGGGGGTGGCGGCAGTGACCGGAGGTTACCCCAGGACAAAAGGAGAGCCTTTTATTACTGGAAACATGCGCTCTGACGCAGCTCTAATTCATGAAACATACATCCTACAGTAAAAGCACAGTTCTGGAATCCGGAGAGCCAGACGGTTCGAATGGTGTATGACATGACCGCATTCGATGAAATATGGACGAACGATAAACGCAAATATGAGAGTTTCGGGCATATTTCGCCCTAAATGTTTATTTTCTGAAAGGATATTCCGATAAATAGGCTAAATAGCTAAAAAGCAGAGATTCTAAGCTTTAAAATGGTATATTGGATGTCTATATTGAACCTGTAACTGTTCATAACTATTCAGAAACACAGCCAGTTATGAAATATTAAATATTTCTGGCCCGCCGGTGGGCCAGCGCGTGTTAAGAGGTTAACTTTACTTAGAAGTGGGCGCTAAAAAGAAACAGTTTGTGCTATTACCCCAGAACGGGTGGAAAGGAAAGTTTACCGGCACCTTGTTCTGGCCACGGAGCTACAGTGGAAACTAGCTACCCTGAGCCACAGCCGAGAGGCAGTACGGCAGTCAAAGGTAACCGCGCGCTAGCCCAAGAGGGGGATCTTTTTCTGGCGTGGGTGAGGAATTCTGCACAACAGAGCGCCGTGTACCACATAAAATCGAGGTCAGTAAACACAAGCAAAATCCATACACAAGGCGCACTGCATTATAAGGCGCAATGACGATTTTTGGGAAAAAATAAGTATTTTAAGTGCGCCTTATAGCCCGAAAAATACGGTAGTTATTTTGCACTAAACATTTTTATTTATTTAGACTAAAAAGTTTACATTTTTGTATATAGTTTTCTTTGTGTGTCCTGATCCTCAAAATACTGAAAGGCATAGGCTGCTCTGAGTGTCAGGTTTTTAGTATCTACATGTATCCTAGAGGTGATTATTGATTATCAAGAAAAATAAATCCGCCTGATGCTGTTTCTCCATGTATTTTGTCAAAGTAATAATTAATAAACCATGTAATGAACTCAAATCATCAATATTCTTATGCTTCCTTTAACTCATAAACACTCTAGTCTAACCATTTTTGAAAAGATATCTTTGGTGTGAATATATTTAAAGTCTATGCATTCAAAAATAAAAAAAATAAAAAACAGGGGCTTGGTAAAACAATATAACAGTATAACAATTCTGCTTCCTTTTACATTTGAAATGATTATATTTTTGAGCAGCTGTATGTCTTCTGGAGTAAAAGAGATCAGGGCATGTGACTGTCTGATATAATTACTGTGTTATAAGACCTGAAAAAGGAATGAACAAAAACGAAGGAAAGACACACCAAAACAGCTTAGGGTTCAAAGGGTTAATTAATTCATCCTATTGGAGGCAATGTCAGGTGTGAACTTTCTCAAGTGACCACAAAGGCTGAAGAAGCTTACGAGGGAATAGGCTGCCTGGAAGACGGCCACCAGCTGCGATAAGAAGGAATGGATTTGAGGTCTGATTAAGGTTTTAGGACTATAATACCTGGGATTATACTATACTGTTCATATTAGCCTATTACTGTGGGATAATGTCTCGGCCCCTGATGCTGAGAGCGCGTCTGCTACCAACTGAGCTTCTGTTCAATAATAGCTCCCAGTGCTTTTCTTCAGCACCATATTTCCATCAAAATGAAGCTCTGTCTCTGAGCCCTAAATATCCCGACTGTTACATGAGAGGATAGTGACCTACTAGGCTTTTTTACAAAGTCATACTTTCCTTTCTTTTCTCCATCAGTATACCTGCAGCCAACATGCTCACGTGGCTTTCACAATGGTGGAAGGTGATCAGAGTGTGATTCAGGTGGTGATGCCCTAGTGAAAAAAAGTAGATTAAAGTATACTAAGCATTATTATGCTATAGTGCACTAAAGTGTTCTTGTAGCCACATTATTATTAATCAGTATATTTAAAGAGCGATAAAATGGAACAATTTCTTTTGTACTTATTATACTTTAATTAAATTATGGTGACCCAGTTGGGTTTCCTAAGTGTGCCTCATTGTTACAGCCCACCTTATTCTCACATAAGTCCCATAAAGACCCCATAAGCAGTGTAAAGCCCAGTAGGAGCCCATCCAGTATTTAACCTCTCCTTATCCAATCACAGAGCCAGCCTGCGAACCTGTGACCAAAACCTTCTTATTTTTAGTTAGGCTACCAATACAGGGACAATATGGGTATTATATCTGGGCAAACATTAGAATAGTCTTAGAATGGACATTATTGGTTAAGTATACTGTTGTTTTTACACGTTTTTCAGGTAGATCTGCACAAGAACTTCATGTTAAGAATACTTAGGTCCTTATCTAATGAGCGATACTCATTGTTATCTTACACCCCGCTGACAGTCTATATTCAAACCTTTAGCCTAGGTCATTTAAACAGCAACAGTGCTTGTGAATACTGTATATCTACGCCAATGATCATGGTGGTCTGGAAGTGATGTGAGGTAGTGATCTTGGCAGCTGAAAACACTGGTGCCCCACTGACTGAATACAGCCTAGACAACAGTCAACAATCAGACATTTATTGCTATCTTGGCAATGCAGCAAGCCAACATCCCTGCTTTTAATGCAGACAAAAGCATGCAGCAATGTGCAAAACCTACTTTTACATCAACAATAAGCAGAATACAAAACAAAATAACATTACTGTTCCCATAAATGAGCTGCTTGAACAACTTCATAGCATGAACACACAGGTCAGTATCTGTCTCTGCTGAGACGTGCAAAAGCACCACACTGTTAAGATACGAACGCGCCAAAGTCAAGAGCGCACCTGACTCTTAAAGGGAATGAAAACTGACACACTGATTGGTTTATTTCATGTTAAGCCCAAAATTAACCACACCCATGATTAATTAAGAGAATTAGTTCATGCCTTTTGTGCACTTTGAGCAAATGAGTAAATTAGTAAATGACTGATACGCTATAGATCACTAAAATAGGGCTCAGTGTCATGATAATGACGCAGAATTTTTTTTTATACTTGTAAATTAAGACATAAATGTTTAAACTAAGCAAAAAAATCTGCCAATGCGATGAGCAAATTTTTCTTACTAAGATTTTTTGAAATAAGCAATCATAAAGTTTCAGAATGAGTGAAATAAGCTCAAATCAAGCAAAAAATCTTAATTTTGTGGCTTATATTTGTACACAATAATCAAAATAACTTTTTGTGCTTATTTTGAGTCTAAATTACTGTAAAAAAGGTGAAAATTCTAAGTGAGACTGAAAAAGATCATATTCCTAAAATAAGTAAAAAAACCTTGCACTTATGATGCTTAGTAAGATGTATCAGAGAGAAAAAAAGATTTATTGCCTTAAAACTAGTTACTTTCACTTGCTAAACATACAAATATATATTATTATTTTAATTGACACGACTACTATACATATAATTGCATTTTACATTTCTTACATTCATTCTTTTATTTACATTTAAATATCCACTATAATAATTTAAGTCTGAAAAAAACAAATGCAAATGCAAATCGCAGTTAGTCACAGAATTTTGTTGTGATTAATCACATTGCATTTTTTAATCGGTTGACACCACTAGAAAATACACATTAAATATACTTTCTCTGTATTCCCATAAATTGTATGTTTAAGCAATATGCTTTAAATTAAACACTGTGTATATGTACACAATAATATACACTACCGTTCAAAAGTTTGGGGTCACTCAAACAATTTTGTGTTTTCCATGAAAAGTCACACTTATTCACCACCATACGTTGTGAAATGAATAGAAAATAGAGTCAAGACATTGACAAGGTTAGAAATAATGATTTGTATTTGAAATAACATTGTTTTTACATCAAACTTTGCTTTCATCAAAGAATCCTCCATTTGCAGCAATTACAGCATTGCACACCTTTGGCATTCTAGCTGTTAATTTGTTGAGGTAAGCTGGAGAAATTGCACCCCACGCTTCTAGAAGCAGCTCCCACAAGTTGGATTGGTTGGATGGGCACTTCTGGCGTACCATACGGTCAAGCTGCTCCCACAACAGCTCAATGGGGTTCAGATCTGGTGACTGCGCTGGCCACTCCATTACCAATAGAATACCAGCTGCCTGCTTCTGCTGTAAATAGTTCTTGCACAATTTGGAGGTGTGTTTAGGGTCATTGTCCTGTTGTAGGACGAAATTGGCTCCGATCAGGCGCTGTCCACTGGGTATGGCATGGCGTTGCAAAATGGAGTGATAGCCTTCCTTATTCAGAATCCCTTTTACCCTGTACAAATCTCCCACCTTACCAGCACCAAAGCAACCCCAGACCATCACATTACCTCCACCATGCTTAACAGATGGCGTCAGGCATTCTTCTTTGGCAACGTTCTTCTTTGTGATCCAAACACCTCAAACTTGGATTCATCCATCCACAACACTTTTTTCCAGTCTTCCTCTGTCCAATGTCTGTGTTCTTTTGCCCATCTTAATCTTTTTCTTTTGTTAGCCAGTCTCAGATATGGCTTTTTTGTTTGCCACTCTGCCCTGAAGCCCAAAATCCCGCAGCCGCCTCTTCACTGTAGATGTTGACACTGGTGTTTTGCGGGTACTATTTAATGAAGATGCCAGTTGGGGACCTGTGAGGCGTCTGTTTCTCAAACTAGAGACTCTAATGTACTTATCTTCTTGCTTAGTTGTGCAACGCGGCCTCCCACTTCGTTTTCTACTCTGGCAGTGTTGGGAAGGTTACTTTTAAAATGTAATCCCTTACAGATTACTGATTACATCACTCAAAATGTAATTTGTAAAGTAATCAGTTACATTACTTCAAGTGAGTAACGTAATCTGATTACTTTGGATTACTTTTTCGTTTTTTTAAGCCTGAATGAATGTAGCAACCACATATTGCATATTATTATTTTATTTTTCTTTCCAGTTAACAAATAGATAAACAAATAAAACAGCCTTTTCAATCACTCTATAAAATACTTATGAAACCATTTCATCAAACAATTTTATAAAATACTTCTATAAATTGATGATAAAACCATTAAAAACCAAACAATGTAACAACAACTGTAAGCTATCTATTTGCAGGTTTGCCACCAGTGTTAATTTTGACAACAAATTTTCATTTAGTCTTAGTCATAGTTTTGTGATGAAAATAGCATTTAGTTTTAGTCATAATTTAGTCATCTGAAATGTTTTTAGTTTTAGTCGACTTAATGTCATAAGAATATAGTCTACTAAAATTACAGTAAATTTATTCGACAAAAATGTAAAGTGTGTAAATGTAAATGCTTTTTCATCAGTTCCCTTGAATTATTAACTCTACACGTATACGAAATGAAACGTTTAATAACGACTTGAGTAATATTGTTAATGTTTGAATGTGAAATATATTTATATATGATTTAATGTATATTATTATTATTATTGTAGGTGTGTGACTATACATATTTTACATTTAAAAATTTGTTTTAGAAATCAGGTCATAAAACATCTGAATAGTTAAATTATAGTTTGAACAGAGCTGTAGAAGCAAAAACAGCTTTTAAATGATCTAGTTTTATCTCCAGCAGTAACCCAGCATACCTACTGGAGCTACAGTCTATAAATGAGATCAAAAAACACACACACACACACACACACTGTCCTGTAGAGATGCTCTCAGGATGTACTGAGAGACTTCATGAGTTAAAGTGAGAAACCTATGAGAAAGTGCTGTAAGGAACTTTACACAGACTTTTGGGTTCATAGATTGACTTATTTTATTGTTTTATTTTGGTTATATTATTGAGTTCCTTTCTGACCTGTTCCTGCTTTAACACTAGCTATATCTTTCCCACTGTGAGACTAAACAGATGATCTGATCTTAATGAGTGAGTTCTGTATCAGTTCTGTGTTTTAGTGCACTGCCGAGTAATCCATTTATTTTAGCAGAGTAACTGTAATCTGATTACCATTTATTCAAGCAGTAACTGTAACGGATTACAGTTACTCATAAATTGTAATCTGATTACGTAACGCCGTTACATGTAATCCGTTACTTCCCAACACTGTACTCTGGTTAGAGCCTGTTTGTGCTGTCCTCTGAAGGGAGTAGTACACACCGTTGTAGGAAATCTTCAATTTCTTAGCAATTTCTCGCATGGAATAGCCTTCATTTCTAAGAACAAGAATAGACTGTCGAGTTTCAGATGAAAGTTCTCTTTTTCTGGCCATTTTGAGCGTTTAACTGACCCCACAAATGTGATGCTCCAGAAACTCAATCTGCTCAAAGGAAGTTCAGTTTTGTAGCTTCTGTAATGAGCTAGACTGTTTTCAGGTGTGTGAACATGATTGCACAAGGGTTTTCTAATCATCAATTAGCCTTCTGAGCCAATGAGCAAACACATTGTACCATTAGAACACTGGAGTGATAGTTGCTGGAAATGGGCCTCTATACACCTATGTAGATATTGCACTGTAGTGGCATTAAATACTGCTTAAAGCGCACTTTGGTGTAGTTTTTGTTTTTACGATATACTTCAAGTGTATTAAAATTATTTTTACATTACATTACATTACATTTCATTTGGCAGACGCTTTTGTCCAAAGTGACTTACAATAATGAAGTACAAAAGTAATAGGAATTTAGATAACCCATTTTTAGATAGGGCTTAAAGGAGGTCGAAGGGAAATAAAGGGATAGAGAAGTGAAGGAGGGGAAGAAGGAAATGGGGTCAGAAGTAGTTAGTGTGTTAGAGGTGTTAAGAGAGTAAGTGCTCTTTGAAGAGCTCTGTCTTCAGGAGTCTCTTAAAGATAGTGAGAGATTCTCCTGATCTGGTAGTGGAAGGTAGTTTGTTCCACCATTGGGGAACTCTGTATGAGAACAGTCTGGATTGCTTTGTGTGAATGTTTGTTTGGTAAAGCGAGGCGACGTTCATTGGAGGAGCGCAGCGGCCTGACGACTGCTTGTACCAGGAGTTGGGTGGCCTGTTGCATCAGAAACTGTCTAATTTTCCTGATTTTATAAAGCGCGAAGCGGCAGGATCGAGCAACCGAGGCCACGTGGTGCGTGAAGGAGAGCTGGTCATCAACCATAACACCCAGGTTCCTAGCAACCTTTGTCGGTGAGAGAGAGAGAGAGAGTCGATGCTTATAGAGAGGTTGTGTTGAAAAGATGGTTTTGCTGGTATGACCAGAAGTTCAGTCTTTGAGAGATTTAATTGAAGGTGATGCTCCTTCATCCAAGAGGATATGTCAGAGAGACACTGCGATATCCGTGCAGAGATTGAGTTATCTTCAGGTGAGAATGACAGGTATAGCTGGGTGTCATCAGCAAAGCAATGGTAGGAAAATCCGTGTGAGCGGACAACCTGACCAAGAGAGGTGGTGTATATGGAGAAGAGAAGGGGACCCAGTACCGAACCCTGGGGAACCCCAGTGGATAGGGAGTGGGCTGAGGACTGCTGTCCTTGCCACGACACCTTGAATGAGTGCCCAGTGAGGTATGATCTAAACCATGACAGCACATTGTCTGAGATCCCCATGTTTGAAAGTATAGTTAGGAGGAAGTCGTGGTTGACCGTGTCGAAGGCGGCCGAGAGGTCCAGCAGAATGAGCACTGAGGACTGGCCTGCAGCTCTAGCAGTTTTCAACGCTTCAGTCACAGACAACAGAGCCGTCTCGGTAGAGTGTCCTTTTTTGAATCCAGATTGGTTCTGGTCCAGGAGGTCATTCTGGGAGAGGAAGCCAGAGACCTGATTTAAAACTGCTCTCTCGAGTGTTTTAGAGAGAAAGGGTAGTAGTGAGACCGGTCTGTAGTTATCAACCTGGGCGGGGTTGAGAGAAGGCTTTTTAAGCAGTGGTGTCACATGTGCTTGTTTGAAAGCAGTTGGGAAAACACCAGAAGTTAAAGAGGCATTGATCGTGTGAGTGATAGCCGGAATGATTGCAGGTGCGATGGTTTGTAGTAAGTTTGAGGGAATTGGGTCAAGCGGACACGTAGTAGGACGGCTACGTGTTAGGAGAGCCAGTGTCTCGTTCTCAGTGAGAGAAGTGAACGAGGAGAGCGCAACGCCTTCGGTGGAGGGACACCGGGCTGCAGAGCATGTAGTAGGACTGCTACATGTTACATCAGTAAACTGGTTGCTGATAGCTGCCACTTTTCCAGTAAAGAATGATCCAAGCGTTTCAGCAGTAAGGCATGTAGCCGGAGGAGGAGCAGGAGGGTTCAGTAGTGATTTAAAAGTAGCAAATAGTTTCCGGGAGTCTGTGAGGGAGCTGAATTTATTGTGATAAAATTCAGCTTTAGCAGTCGTGTTGCTGTCTGAGAAGGAAGCCAGGAGCAGTTGGTAGTTTTTTAGGTCTGCTTGTTTTTGGTTTTATGCCATTTTCTTTCGGCAGCTCGGAGTTTGGAACGTAGTTCCCTCAGTGAGTTATTTTTTAGCCATGGCTGCGGTTTGCTAGAGCTAATGGCTCGAGATGTAAGAGGACAGAGGTTGTCCAAACAGGAGCTTAGTGTGGAGCAGAGTGTATCGGTGGCATCATTTACATTGAGTGATGAAAAAGTCAAAGTCAAAGTGGTTTTTATTGTCATTTCAGCTATATACAGAGTACACAGTGAAACGAAACAACGTTCCTCCAGGGACCATGGTGCACATAAACACAGTGTAGACAGAACAATAGTGCAACAGTACAAAAGTGCAGACAGACAATACAACACAATACAGACAAAGAATAATAAATAACAAGACAGTGTGCAAATTATGCAGTGTGCAAAAAAGACCAGTGAGGTAGTAATTACCTCTATTACACAGTGTGCAATAGAGTCCAGTGAGGTAGTAGGGTTTTTAGTGCTTTCCATTTTCTGGGGTAAGTGGGGTAAGAGTGTGTGTGCATATACAGAAAAACCATCAGTTCAGTCTCTGCAGTTGAGGAGTCTGATGACTTGGGGGTAGAAGCTGTTGCAGAATCTGGTCGTGCTGGACCGGATGCTGCGGTACCTTCTTCCCAAAGGCAGGAGGGAAAACAGTTCGTGTGAGGGATGGGTGGGGTCATTCACAATGCTGGTTGCTTTGCGGATGCTGCGGGTGGTGTAAATGTCCGTGATGGAGGGGAGAGAGACGCCGATGATCCTCTCAGCTGTCCTCACAATACGCTGGAGGGTCTTGCGGTCAGAGACGGTGCAGGTCCCAAACCAGGCAGTGATGCAGCTGCTCAGGATGCTCTCAATGGTCCCTCTATAGAAGAGTGTGAGGATGGGTGGAGGGAGGGGGAGCTTCTCAGCTTCCGGAGGAAGTAGAGACGCTGCTGGGCTTTCTTGGCTGTAGAGCTGGTGTTCAGGGTCCAGGTGAGGTTATCTGCTAAGTGGACACCAAGGAACTTGGTGCTCTTAACAATCTCCACAGAGGACCCGTCGATGTTGAGTGGAGAGTGGGTGTGTTGTGCTCTCCTGAAGTCAACAACCATTTCCTTTGTCTTGTGCACATTCAGGTGAAGGTTGTTGACTGTACACCAGTCTGTCAGCCGCTGCACCTCCTCTCTGTATGCTGACTCGTCGCCTTTGGTGATGAGACCCAGCACGGTTGTATCATCGGCGAACTTGATAAAGCTGTTAGAACTGTGTTTAGAACTGAGTCACCAGGGTGAACAGCAGAGGACTCAGGACACTGCCCTAGGGGGCCCCAGTGTTCAGTGTGATGGTGCTGGAGGTGCTGCCCCCGAACCGGACTGACTGGGGTCTCCCCGTCAGAAAGTCCAGGATCCAGTTGCAGAGGGGGGTGTTGAGGCCGAGCGAGCTTAGCTTCCTGATGAGGTTCTGTGGGATGATGGTGTTGAATGCTGAACTGAAGTCTATAAACAGCATTCTGACATAAGTGTCCTTCTTCTCCAGGTGGGTGAGGGAAAGATGAAGGGTGGTGGTGATGGCATCGTCCGTGGAGCGATTGGGACGATACGCAAACTGCAGGGGGTCCAGTGAAGAGGGCAGTCGTGTCTTGATGTTCCTCATGACTAGCCTCTCGAAGCACTTCATGATGATGGGTGTAAGTGCAACGGGACGGTAGTCATTGAGGCAGGACACTGTGGACTTCTTCGGCACGGGAACGATGGTGGTGGACTTGAGGCACGTTGGGACAGTGGCGCTGCACAGGGAGATGTTGAAGATGTCCGTGAGAACATCTGTCAGCTGGTCTGCGCACTCCCTGAGCACTCTGCCGGGGATGTTGTCTGGTCCTGCAGCTTTTCGTGGGTTGACTCTGCACAGAGTGTTCCTCACATCCACTGCAGTCAGGCACAACACCTGCTCGTCCGGCTTTGGCATGGTCTTTCTCACCATCGTGTTGTTTTGTGCCTCAAACCGTGCATAAAAGATGTTCAGGGCATCAGGGAGGGAGGCATCACGTTCACAGGATGGTGGCATTGTCCTGTAGTTGGTGATTGCCTGGATGCCCTGCCACGTATGCCGCGCGTCACCCGTGTCCTTGAAGTGGCTGTGGATTCTCTGGGCGTGTGCGTGCTTTGCCTCTCTGATGGCTCTTGACAGGTCGGCTCTCGCTTTCCTCAGGGCCACCTTGTCACCCACTCTGAAGGCGGAGTCGCGGGTCCTCAGCAGCGCACGTACCTCAGCAGTCATCCAAGGCTTCTGGTTTGGGCGTGTAGTGATGGTCTTGGAGACAGTGACATCATCAATACACTTGCTGATGTAGCCAGTGACTGATGCTGCATACTCCTCCAAATCAACAGAATCGCCTTCAGTAGCAGCCTCCCTAAACATGTCCCATGCAGTGCACTCAAAACAGTCCTGAAGGGCAGAGATGGAGCCTGCCGGCCAGGTTTTCACCTGCTTCTGAACTGGTCTGGAGCGTCTGATGAGTGGTGTGCATGTTGGAGTCAGCCAAACACACATGTGGTCCGAGAAAGCGAGGTGGGGGCGGGGCTCCGCCCGGTACGCGCTGGGGATGTTTGTGTAAACAAGATCCAGCGCGCTCGCTCCTCTCGTTGCAAAGTCCACATGTTGATGGAATTTAGGGAGCACTGACTTGAGATTTGCGTGGTTGAAATCTCCGGCGATAATAAACAGTCCATCTGGGTGTTTGTTCTGCAGATCGCTGATAGACCGATAGAGTTCACACAGAGCCTCTTTAGCATTAGCACCAATGCTAGTGCTGGGTGGGATGTAGACAGCAGCTATTAGCACGGTGGAGAACTCCCGTACTATATAAAAAGGTCTGCACTTGACTATCAGGAACTCCACCAGCGGAGAGCAGTGTTTGGCGACAGTCACAGCGTTGTTACACCATTCCGTGTTGATGTAAACACACACGCCTCCACCGCGGGTCTTCCCGGAAAGAGCCGCGCTCCTATCCGCTCTGAACGCGGTTAGCCCGGCTAGCTGAATGGCGCTGTCCGGAATGTTGTCGTTCAGCCACGATTCCACAAAAACCAAAGCACAGCAGTCTCTGAACTCACACTGGGTTGTTCGCTGGAGTCGGATGTAGTCCAGTTTATTGTCAAGGGAACAGACGTTTGCCAGAAAGAGCAATGGTATAGCTGGCCGGCTAGGACTAGCCTTTAGCCTCGCGCGGATCCCGGCTCTCTTTTCGCGCTTCCGCTTACGCTCGCACCGCTTGCGATGGCACTTCCGCTGGGCTCCGGCGTCAGGAAACACCGCGGGCTGGCGGCCTGGGTCTCTTAGCAGGCTAAGCTCAAGTAGCGTCTGCAGAACCTCGTCCGGTAGCGTGTTTTCTGGCTGATTTCTCCACTGTAGCAGGGTCTGGCGGTGGTAGAACATGTGCACGGGTGTTCCGATGCACATATTTGCAGGAAATAAACGGAAAAAATGACAAATAGTAACAGAAAAGCACCATTTAACGGACCCGGAGCGGCCGCTGCGTGTTAACGCGCCGCCATCTTAGGTGGGAAAATGAGCCTGGTGGGGGCATGTTGTCAGTCACCAGCGAGGACAACTGGTCTGCTGAGATATCTCGTAAATTTCGGCGGAACGAGACCATCGTAGGAGTAGCTGTGTGTGAACTCGCTCATTTGTCCAGGAGGACGGTAGATAACAATAATGGCAAGTTTTGCTGGAGTATTAACCAGTGTGGCATGATACTCAAATGAACTGTATGAGTTTGCAGGTAGTAGTGGAGTATGTTTTAAGCTATTAGCGATTAATAGGCCAGTTCCACCTCCTCGTCCTGAGGGACGAGAAGTATGGGAGAAGGAGTAATTATTGGAAAGAGCCGCCGGAGTAACAGTGTTTTCAGGTTTGATCCAAGTTTCAGTCAGTGCCAGCAGTTGCAAGGCCAGATGATTTGCATAAGAGGCGATAAAGTCTGCTTTGTTAACAGCCGACTGGCAGTTCCATAGCCCAACAGAGAATGAGGTAGTAGTGGGCGTGGCTTGTTTTAGTGGCCGCAGGTTAGTATGGTCCTGGCGCCTGTGTGTGTTTTTTCGCCTTCTGTGAGTACCGGAGATAACAGGAATGTGATGGGAGCACATTTTAGAAAGCAGTGGGACGGGCTGCCTTGTCGGTGGCCTTGCTCGGTGGACTCGCGCAGGTAGACTCGCAGGTCTTTACCCGCGTTGGTCTTCACACGAGAGGGTCTTCACACAACAGCTGACGCCTCGGCGAGTGTGAGTGATGTAATAGGACTCTAGATTGCGCACAGCTGCAGGCGATATAGGAAATCAGCGCCACCAGACTGTCTTTTAAAGCCGTGAGTAACGCCCCCGAGGTCCGCAGACAGAGAAAGTCCGCTCTAACGCAACTCGCCCAACCTTGTCCGAAAAGCGTGCTAAAAAGCGCGCTAAAAAGCATGTATTTTTAAAAAATACATACTTAAATCTACTTAAGTTTACTTAACTCAGAAGTAATATGAAAAAAAGCACTAAAAAGCAAAACCTAATGCTTTTATCTTGTATTTAAATATAGATTAATTACAATTGAAATATATGTTAAGTTACCAGGTTAAAACAAGACATTTTATTTAATTTTGATTAAGTGTTACTTTAGTGTTAGTGTTACTTTTATCAATCACTATCTTGTCTATCTTGTTTATAAATGTGTGTATGTGTGTGTGTGTATGTGTGTGTGTTTTCCAGGGTCCTCACCATCTCTTCTCTTCCAGGAGAAGCCTAAGCAGAGCAGAAGGACGAGGATCAGTGAGATGATCATCATGGCCACCGATGCTTTTGCTGATTTGCTCAGAACCAGCTCCTGCACTGAGAAGAAGGAATAATACACACTGGTGAAAAACACTTTTAAACCCATATGGATGCAGAAGTTAACTAATAAAATTAGCAATTGTGCAATTTAGGGAGTTAGGAGAAGTTTTAATGAAAAGTTGGCTAATTATAAATTAGGCTTTTATATACGAGGTTATAAAGCACTTAGCTTTATGAATGTTTAGTGAATTCCTCCCGAGTTTGATTGAACCATTCAGTGAAGGTTACTCATTTGTCAGAATCAGGGAAAGAGGATATTTTGGCCATTTTCCCTAATAGACCTTTATTATCCTCATAGCACCGGTCCCAAACTACAGAAGTGACCTTCAGACACACTCAGACAGCCATTCTTAGAGTTGCTCCTGAGTTGTGACTTTTCACGTTCATCAGCTGGAGCCCTGCCCTAACTACCACAGTAGGAGGTCGGGCACAGCTTGGTCAGCTAATGGGTCCTGTCCATTCTGTCCGCACGCTGTACATTCAGCACAGATGCTTTGAGTCCTTAATGGATAAAGCAGCAAATAATCATGCCGGTGGTGAAAATTGGCCAAATGGACAGATGTGTCACACAGTGTCACACAGTGAGCAACGCAGCCACTGAGGCTAATTTGGACTTGAATAAGCGGCTCCCGAATGTGGAGGAATATTTGGGCTCTGTGACGTTGGTGAGGTAAAATTTTCTAAAAGTGATTTTTTTGCACAGAGATAAAAGGTAGAAGTGTCTTACGCAATACTGATCTATGATCTCCCAGAACTCAATGACTACATCTTATTAAGTGAAATTTTCTCATTTTAAAGCATTAAATCTTAATTTCCTCTCTGATAAGACACTTTGTCTTACTAAGAATTGCATATTTTAGGAATATTATCTTAATCAGGCTTTTTTAAGTCATTAAAAAAAAAAATAAACGTCAAATTTTGTTACAAATTTTAAGTCATTTGTACTCAAAGCTCAAAAAGTCAGAAATCTAATTATTCTGGTTCTTGTGTCAAAATTTAAGGTGAATTTTGCTTGATTTAAGTCTTACTTTACTCATTTTGAGACTTTGCGATTCACAAAACTCACTGTCTCTGTAATGTTGGAGATGAAGTTCAGGCAAGTGATATTTTTTTATAACTAACTACAATTTAATGTATTAAAATTCAGAGTTGTTGGAATTTTGCCAACCTCATTTTGAATTTGTGTAAAGATTAGGAGTTAATGTCAAGCAAACGTTGTTTTTTAAAGGTCCAACTTTTACTTTCTTCAAAAATTCAGGTATTTACATTTTGTAAGATTTTGATGTCTGTTTAATATTATTTTCTAACATTTAACATCTTTAAAATGTTGATGCTTCAATGACAACACCATGTTGGGGTTTGGAGGATATCTAACTTTTGAGCAGTACATTTTTCAAATTTTAAGGCATTAAATCTTATTTTCTTCTCTGACTTTTTGTTTTTCTAATCATTGTGTTAGTCTTAGATTGTTTGCATATTTTATTAATAATTATCTTAATCAGTCTTACTTAGAATATTCACCTTCTTTTAAGTAATCTGCATTTAAAATATTAGTATAAAAAAAGTTATCAATCAAGTTATTATTATTGATTTTTGTGTCCAAATGTAAGGTGATTTTTGCTTGATTTAAGTCTAATTTTGAGACTGTGTGATTCACAAAATTTACTGTCTCTGTAATGTTGGAGATTAAGGTCAGGCAATTGATTGTTTTTTTTTTTTTTTTTAATAGTAACTACAATTTAATTTATTAAAATTCAGAGCAATTGGAAATGTTGGAAATTTGCCAACCCCGTGTTGGATTGTGAAACGATTCACTCTGTCAATATTAGGGGTTAATGTCAAGCAAACATTGTTTTTTGAAGGTCATTTAACTTTCATTTCCTTCGAAAATTCAGGTCTTTAGATTTTGATGTCTGTTCAATATTATTTTCTAATGTTGATTTTTAAGGAATCTTTCTAGGAGAAAGGTGCTTAGTAGTGTCTACTACTTTTTTGAACACCTAGTTGACTAGTAAAAATATAAAAATGGCTAGTTATGCAACCCTTAATTTTTTAATGGATGTTTTAATTATTTCACATGGCTGTAAAAAAATTTATTTTATATTTCTGCTGTAGACATATTTTCACCCGCCAGACAGAACATCCTGCACTGATCTAAACAGCAGTTCTCGAGTGTTTATAGGAAGGACAGGTTCTTTGTGGCAGTAGAGGATTGTTGACCTTGCGTATGTAATGAAGAGCTCAGAAGTGCTTTAAAAAGTGCTTAATAAAAAGAGTTGATGGATTTTTTTTACTAAACGTACTGTTATTATTTAACCAGCTCTCCATTAACATCATTCTGTTTTAATGATGTTTCTACTACATATTAGCCATTAGATAAATCTAATATCTCTCTCAATATCAGTGGGTGTGCTACATACTCATAGTACACTGATGTGCTGCCAAGTCTATCTATCTATCTATCTATCTATCTATCTATCTATCTATCTATCTATCTATCTATCTATCTATCTATCTATCTATCTATCTATCTATCTATCTATCTATCTATCTATCTATCTATCTATCTATCTATCTATCTGTCCTGTTTTAGAACATATTCTGGTTCAGTAAGCTAAAGCTCTGCCACTATGATTGGGATATCACTGGTTCGAATCCCGGTCATGCAGCTTGCCATTAGCTGCCGGAGTCCTAAGAGAGCACAATTAGCCTTGCTCTCTCTGGGTGGGAACAGTAGAAGGCGCTTTTTACCCTGATCACTCCTAGGGTGATGTCGATCATCACAAGGCTGCATCTGTAAGCTGATGTATCAGAACCAAATTTTTTTTGGTTTTTAATTCCAACCAAAATTCACTGTCTCTCTAATGTTGGAGATTGTTTAACAATGTTTGTTACTGTCATAAGTACTGTTATTTGTGATCCTTATTGTAAAGTGTCACCCTTAACTTCATTGGAAGTGGGGTTGAACTTTATTATTAATATTGAATGGTAAATTACTAATGTATTAATAAAAAAAAATGTTGCAAGTAAATGTAAAAATGGAAGTATAATTTATTAAAATGTAAAAAAGTGCTGACATATAAAACCATATTACTTTCAAATGATCTAAATCCATATAAATAAGCAATTAGCCAAGAGAACTGATTTAACCCTTAGAACCCTACGGATGGATTTTCCGTCCAAAATCACACCTTGTGTTCTCAGCTTAATTACTCATAAATCCCTTCAGACGTAAACATAATCCATATATGGTTAGAAAGGGCCGAACTTACTCCTTCTAAAAAAGCGTCTACAAGAAACCCATTAAGAAAAACACCTAAAAAAGTGAGATCTCCTTCCCCAACCAATATTATTTACCTTTAGTGCTTCAAACATATTTATATGATGTTTCAAACCAAATAATATCAGTAAATAAAGACTCAAAAGTGTCTACAGAAACTACCTGCTTTACTCAAACTAAAGCTAGGTATGGTGTGCGCACTACTTTATATCGTTTTTATTTTACTTGCACATTTTTACTTTAAGTAGTTATTTTGCACTAAACATTTTTATTATTTAGACTAAAAAGTTTACATTTTTGTATATAGTTTTCTTTGTGTGTCCTGATCCTCAAAATACTGAAAGGCATAGGCTGCTCTGAGTGTCAGGTTTTTAGTATCTACATGTATCCTAGAGGTGTGATTATTGATTATCAAGAAAAATAAATCCGCCTGATGCTGTTTCTCCATGTATTTTATCAAAGTAATAATTAATAAACCATGTAATGAACTATTATCAATATTCTTATGCTTTTAATTCATAAACACCCTAGTTTAACTGTTTTTGAAAATTTATCTTATTAGGTGTGAATATATTTAAAGTCTATACATTCAAAAATAAGTAAAAAGAAAACAAAACAAAAAAACAGGCGTTTGGTCAAATTTTGACCAAAACATGATCAGTTCCAGGAAAATATAACAATTCTGCTTCCTTTTACATTTTAAATGATTATATTTTTGAGCAGCTTTATGGCTTCTGTAGTAAAAGAGATCAGGGTATGTGACTGTCTGATATAATTACTGTGTTATAAAAACGAAGAAAAAACACACCAAAACAGCCTAGAGTTCAAAGGGTTAATTTGTACATTGTGTATTATTATTATTATTATTATTATTATTATTATTATTATTATTATTATTATTATTATTATTATTATTGCAAACACATACATACAGATCTTTTTCCTGCTAAATTAAACAGAATAAAACAGGATCAATATCTCAGGGACTAAATTACCCATCAGTTTCTCTTTCAGTTCCTGGTTAGTAGAAAAGCCTGTTATTCAGGTTGTGTTACTGACTGTATCTGTAAACCTGCCATACGAACAGCTGCTGATTACATTGTGCTGCTGACAGATTTGACACAGATTACATGAGATCTCTAGATTTAAAGTTGCATTAGTTCTGCTTCGCTGGGTATCAGTAGTGCTTTGTGATTGGTCACACATTTTTAGTTTTACAGTTAACCCATTAAAATGTCTTGTCCTGTATACAGGCTACAGGTGTAGGTGATACAAAACCCTTTTTTCTGCAGTAAAATAACTTATTTACACTCTGAAAATTGAGGGATTTGAAATCTCCTACAGAACACTTGGAAAAGCTGCCTGTTTTCTCTCTACTCCACTTAATAATTCCAGATCAGCAACAGGAATCAACCCAAATCAAATTCTGCAGGTTTAAAAATAGACGCAAAAACTAGACAAACATAACGAAACTAAAGGTTTGGAGGACATGAACTGTTTGATTTGTAATCAAAAATATATTGATTTTAAAAGGTTAAAGTTTTATATTTTGACAGTAGCAGATTTACTTAAAATATGTTTTTATAATTTCTATTACAATTATGCTTTTTAGTAATGTTCCTTATTAATCATGAAAGCTTTTTATGTAATTCTTAAATAGAAATCCTTACAATTTAATGGTGTAATGTCAGGCAGACAATTAACAAAAAGCCTGACCTGTTCTCAGGTTAATGCCACTTATTTTAAACCACTTTACACTGTCATTAGCTAGAAGATAATACACTCGGTTTATTTAATATCACTTGTCGGAAAAAAAAAATACAGGCTTTTCATTTCAACTAGTAGCTTATTATAGGCCAAATCTTCATTATCAAGCTTAGTTCTGAACTATATTTTGCTTTCAACTGATAAACTTTGTTCTTTCTCTTCTGTGCATCCGACAATAAAACAAATTATTTGTGAATCTAATTTGTTTAATTTTCAGACGCTATTATTGCACTAAAGAACTCCAAACATCTGAGCAGATTTCTGAGCAGCCCGTGAGTGATTCTCTCCCATATTCCCTCGTTCTTTATACATAAACGTGCCAGTGTTTCCTTCCCAGCAAGAGCTTTAATGTTCTGAGAAACCAGTTTGAGCACCATAAATTACCCAAGTCAGTTAGTCAGTTAGTAAGAAAAAATATATAGCAAATATATATTTTAAAATATACTTGGTTACTTTATAATCCTTTGCAGTTATTTAAAAAAATATTTCAGTTTGAATTTTGTCAGTCTTTGCTTTTATTTTTGTGTTTTTGTGAATTTTGGGCGTGGGCGTGGTCAGTCTCGAGGGTTCAGGGAACCAAGAGCCATAGAGAGAGTGCTTAGTCCAAAACCAGCTGACCAATGAAGATTCAAGGGGAAAGCCCCTGAAGCAGAAAAATCCACAAAAATCCACAAAAATCCACAAAAAATTCACAAAAACGCAAAACAAAATCAAAGATTGTCAAAATATAAATAACTGCAAAGGATAATAAAGTAACCAAGTATATTTAAAAATAAATATTTGCTATATATTTTTTTGCTTTGCTTTTACCCAGTTTCTGCTCATCTTTCCGCTGGAAAAGAAACCAAGTTTGGGTATTACCCCCGAACAGGTGGAATGGAAAGTTTATGGTGGAAACTAGTTCCCCTGAGCCTCACAACCACAATCGAGAGGATAAAGGAACACAGTCGTCGCTTTATTACAGGAAATGTCGGCTGCAACTACGCTAAAATAACAACAGGCTAGTGAGCTAACAAGCTAACAGGCTAAAACTAGCAGGGCTGAACACACACGCACACACACATACACACACACACACACACACACATACATTCACACTCATACACACACTCAAACATTGAGTTTATATCAGTTAAAGATGATCAATATCAAAGTTGGTTGTTCACTGTCTGCTGGAGACAAAGTGCTGTTGTGTTGAGACGGCGGAGGTTTGTCTGTGTGTGTGTGTGTGTGTGTGTGTGGGGGGGTGTTTTCAGCAGCTGCTGAAAGTAATAAAGTAACTTAAAAGTAACTTAGTTACTTTTAAAATCAAGTAATCCATAAATTAATTAAGTGACTTTTTAAAGGGGTAATCAGTAATCATCCATCAGATTATTTTTTTTTCAAAATAACTATGCCATCAGTGCTGTAAAATCAAGTAACAAAGAAATAGTTAAAAAGGGAATACATAAAAACAAATAAACCCCTAAAAAATAAATAAATTGAAGAACTACTGGCACTCTTGCAAGACAAGAAAACCGTGTGATCTTTTAAAAAGACTCAAAGAGAACTCCTGAGAGAATACATATAATTTTAAAATTAAACTTAAAAATGCCTAGGGTAGGTGCTTCTTTAATAAAAAATTGAAGACTGCTCCAAAGTGTTGGTTCAGCTACAGAAAAAGCCTGGTCACCTTTCAACCTGAAGTGAAAAATCTCTAAAAGCAATTGTTTGGAGGACTTTAGAGCATGAGGGGTCGAACGAAAGTGGAGAAGGTCTGAAATATGACTCATAATAAACCAGGGAAAGCTTCCAATACAAACAATAAAACTTTCATTTCAACTACAGTTTATTAAGAAAGTTACTTTATTTCAGTAATTCAGTTAAAAATGTGAAACTCATATATTATATAGATGTATTAAACACAGAGTGATCTATTTTAAGGGTTTATTTATTTTATTGTTGATGATTATGGCTTACAGCCAATAAAAAATATATATATATATATTATATAAGATCAATTGGTACTTTTGACAGTGGGAAGTCCTGCTGGAAAATGAAATCCACATCTCCATAAAAGTTGTCAGTAGCAGAGGGAAGCATGAAGTGCTGTAAGATTTTGTGGGAAAACAAAACTGCACTGACTTTAGACTTGATAATAAAACACAGTGGATCAACACCAGCAGATGACATGTCTCTCCAAACCATCACTGATTGTAGAAACTTGGACAGTTTGGACTGTGTGTCTCTCTACTCTTCCTCCAGACTCTAATCCCTTGATTTACAAATGAAATGTAAAATTTACTGATGATCAGTGATGGTTTGGAGAGACATGTCATCTGCTGGTGCTGATCCACTGTGTTTTATTATCAAGTCTAAAGTCAGTGCAGTTTTGTTTTCCCACAAAATCTTACAGCACTTCATGCTTCCCTCTGCTGATAACTTTTATGGAGAAGCCAAGATGCATGATTAAAACTGTGATTAAAATCAAGGTTATTCCACCAAATATTGATTTATGAACTTTATGAATATGAACTTGTTTTCTTTGCAATATTTAAGGTCTGAAAGCTTATTTTTTGTTATTTCAGCCATTTCTCATTTTCTACAAATAAAAGCTCCAAATGACAATATTTTTATTTGGAACAATAATGTTTATTCTACTTAACCATCAACTCTCTCTCTCACCGACAAAGGTTGCTAGGAACCTGGGTGTTATGGTTGATGACCAGCTCTCCTTCACGCATCATGTGGCCTCGGTTGCTCGATCCTGCCGCTTTGTGCTTTATAACATCAGAAAAATTAGACCGTTTCTGACGCAACAGGCCACCCAACTCCTGGTACAAGCAGTCGTCATCTCACGCCTCGACTACTGCAATGCCCTGCTAACTGGCCTCCTGGCCTGCGTAGTAAAACCACTCCAAATGATTAAATAATAATAATAATAATAATAATAATACATTTTCTTTAAAGGCGCCTTTCAGGACTCTCAAAGTCACCGTACATAACAAAATGAAAACAAAGCAGAAAACATATATAAAAACATTAATTAAAACAACAGTAAGAATAGGGAAGCAATTTAAAAATATCATAAATGAGGGAGCAGACTAAAGATTCTATGCTGTCCTAAACAGGTGTGTTTTGAGGCGTGATTTGAAAATGTCGAGAGAGTCAATATTACGGATGTCTGATGGGAGAGAGGATGCAGCAGCATGTCTGGTCTTCAACCAGCCAAAACAGTCTCATGTCCCCCCGCTGCTTATTGAGCTCCATTGGCTACCAGTTGCTGCTCGCATCAAATTCAAAGCTCCTACAATCACCTACAAGGTGATGACAGAACAGCTCCTTCCTACCTGCACTGATCACTCCTGAAGGCTTACGCTACCTCCCGGCCGCTGCGCTCCTCCAATGAACATCGCCTCGCTTTACCAAACATTCACACAAAGCAATCCAGACTGTTCTCATACAGAGTTCCCCAATGGTGGAACAAACTACCTTCCACTACCAGATCAGGAGAATCTCTCACTATCTTTAAGAAACTCCTGAAGACTGAGCTCTTCAAAGAGCACTTACTCTCCTAACACCTCTAACTAACTACCTTCCACTACCAGATCAGGAGCGTCCCTCACTATCTTTAATAAACTCCTGAAGACAGAGCTCTTCAAAGAGCACTTACTCTCCTAACACCTCTAACACACTAACTACTTCTAACCTCATTTCCTTTTTCCCCTCCTTCACTCCTCTATCCCATTATTTCCCTTTGACCTCCTTTAGGCCCTATCTAAAAATGTTCTACCTTTAACTTCTGTTACTTTTGTACTTTATTATTGTAAGTTGCTTTGGACAAAAGCGTCTGCTAAATGTAATGTAATGTAATTTTACTTAAACATATATATAAATAGCAAAAATCAGAGAAACTGATTTAGAAACTGAATTGGTCTCTTATTTTTTTTTCCAAAACTGTATACTTAAACTTCACTTAAGTTTACTTATTAATATAAACTGTAAGTATATTTTTTTTCGTAAGAGAAACACATTTAGATTTTTTCTCAGACAGACATGATTTACTTTTCAGTTAAATAAACAACTCAGATTCTGATCAGAGTCTTTTGTTTGGCCGGAACGTGTTTGAACAGACATGAAGTTATGACCTATTAAAAAACTGATAAGCACTGACAGGTCTGGTGACGTTGGCACACTTTCAGCACTGCTGAAAAAGATGCCCTGCAGCTCTGAGAACAAGTGAAAGAATGCTTTCCTTTACAAGTTAAGTCATGCTTGAGTTATGAGGCCAACTAATCATCCGTAGTTTACATATTTTTTTGTTTGCATGTCTAAAAGCTTGAAATAAAAACTCATAATAAAATAAAATATCTTTAAAAATTTAAAGTATCACCAACTTAAAAAAAATCTTAGTGACCTAGAGATACTTAAAATAAAATAAAACAAATTATAATACTTAAAAAGAAGCTTTAAAGTAACTGCATTTACTTAAAAAAACGATATGTTATTTTAACATTAAAATATCTCTATGGAACCACAGAAAATAATTATGCAACAAAAACACCAATCTGGCCAATCTAGCATATAGGGTCATTTTAATAGACAGGATTAAGCCGATTTATCAATCATATTTTTTCTCCATATATATTTAACATTGTATGGAGATGAGGATTTCATTTTTCAGCAGGACTTGGCACACTGCCCACACTGCCAAAAGTCCCAACTGGTCTTATATAATATCTAAATTTTCTGAGCTACTAATTTTTGGGTTTTCATTGGCTGTTAATCATATTAATAATCATCAACAATAAAATAATTTAAAATAGCTTAAAATAGATCACTCTGTGTGTAATACATCTATATAATATATGAGTTTCACAGTTTGAATTGAATTACTGAAATAAAGTAACTTTTCAATGATATTCTAGTTTTTTGAGATGCACTAGTATACTGTAAACACATTAATCATGTCAATTTGTTTGCTTTCAGGTAAAGTAATTTTAATTTTATTCAGTTAATATCATAGTATTAACATAACTTACATTTCGTCATTTCCCATCTTATTAAATGGTGGTATAATTTTGCTTTAGTGGACTTTGCAGCATTCATCCACTTAGTAGCTGAGTGAGTTGTAACTTGCTCTTACAGCCTTTAACACTGAGACCAGGCAAGCACAATTTAACATAAATTACCTGTAAACACAAGGTGGTACAACCCAAACGTAAATTCATCACCATAACCTAGAATAACCTCGTACTCTAAACCATCAGTGGCTAATAAAATTAGTTGTAGGTGGGACCATGCGGGATTATATATTGTGTGTGGAAGTTTGAAAGTGAATGAATGAATTAATGTGTAAATCTAATTTATTTGTGTTAAAAAAGAACTACACTGTCAAAAATTAAATGAAATAATCTAGTTTCAAATCAATAAATCTTATTTCTTGCTCTGATAAGTATTTTTAGTCTTACTAAGCATTGTAAATGTAAGATTGTTTTACATATTTTAGGATTAATTATCTTATTCAGTCGTACTAAGAATTCTCACCTTATTTTAAGTAATTTGAACTCGAAATAAACATAAAAAATCACCAGTCAAGTTATTCTGATACTTGTGTAGAAATTCAGGCTAGAAAATAAAATATTTTAGCTTGATTTGAGTCTTACTTCACTGATTTTGAGGCTTTGTCATGGCTTATTTTAAGAATACTTTATAAGAAAATTTAGCTTACCCCATTGGCCGATTTTTTTTGCTTAATTTAAGCATTTATGTCTCAATTTAAATAAATTGTATCTAGTTTTCTAGTCTTATATCAGATTATTGTCTTTATATATATATATATATATATATACCATTTAAAAGCCAATGAAAGTCATTTAAAACTATAATGTTCCGTGTAGTTGGTCTAATTCAAGTCCTGTAAATTGTGTTTTGTTGGTTTTGCTGAAAAACCTTGAATTTAGACCAACTTTAAAAAGTTTGTCTGTTAACAGCAATTTACATGATCTTAACTTGGATTTTTATAGGGTCTCTGATACTCTTTTACTCATAGATGCTCAATCCTGGTACTGGGTATCTACCAGCCTGCAGTGATGGGCTCCAATCTTCATCTCACACACCTGATCCAGGTAATAAAGGCCTGCAGGAGCAATCTGAAGTGTTTGATCTCAACTGTTTGATCTCAACTCTTCAGGGTGTTTCACTATTTGTCCAAGTATTATACTTCTAATGAAAGCATTTAGCTCCTATAAGTTGTGCTATTGCTGACACATATCTGCAAATGCACACACACAGCTTATCTAGTCCCTGTAGAGATGTATTGCCAATAGAATAGGACTCTCTGGATTGATGGTTCTTTTTTAAAACCAAAGGTTTCAGAGAAAAAAAACGTTATTCCCCTTTATCCCATTACATTTGGTATGTCTGTGTAAAGCCTTCAGAAATATCTTATAAAGAGTGTTTTTTTATTTTCATGTTCAATGATTAATAAGTTGGTAAATTGAAATAATAATAGAATTCAATCCAAAAATGAATGTTGTTTATTTACAATTATATCACAGTTAATTCCGACCCTGCAATGTAATTGGCTAAGCGGCATTTTATGAGTGCCGTTATCAGCCGGTAATGCACTGTAATCAAAGATCTCCATCTCCAGGTAACGTAGCAACAATATAGCGCTTACAAACCAAACAGCGCAGCTACAAACAGAGCAGCAACATTGTCAAAATTAATTACAGTGTGCTTATTAAATCTATTGGCTTCAAAAGCATTTCTTTCCATCTGAAACTGATATAGGAAGCTAAAGCCAAGGTTTGTCACGCTTACAAACAATGATTGGGTTGAGTTGGAAATGCAGAGAAATGAAGTAAATACAGTAAAACAAAAATCCTGGGCTCGATTTTAAGTATGAATGAATCATCTTCTATGACGTGTTTAAGGGAAAGTTATTTTAACTGGCAGAGTGTTTCTAACCAAATAGATCAATAGATTTTCTCGTCCTCTTTAACTTAAAAATCTTTCAATAAACACAGATTATAGAACTGTGGTATAATTGCTGTAATACACTCATATATTGGCACTGCTGATCTGATCTACAGCACTCCTCTAGTGTATCACTCTTCCTCCAGTGTATTATTGCTTAGTATTTTTTTGGCTCGATTGTGTGATGCTTAAGAATTTGTGACATTTCAGCTTTCTGTAAATCTCATCAATCTGCACATTGTATATAATCTTTTTGTTAAATGTTCATGCATTATCTAACCTGTTTTCGGGTCAGAGCGTTGTTCTCGGGAAAACCTGATTGTGCAAAGCGTGACTTTCTTTCACTTTCAGAACTCTGAGAATCTGTACTTTTCCACAATCCACCAAAGGTAAGATATAGGTCATCGTGCAGCTGGATTTAGGGTATGTTGGTGTGTCTTTGGTATCATGAGGACCCGTGTTGTGCAGTTAATATAGATGGTTTTTAGTTTACTACATAATTTGAACAGACATACTGTCCCTTACACTGTGCCAAAATTTCTTGATGAACGGACCAAAAGAAACTCTTCAAAATGACCTGAAATAAACTCTTTTTACATTGACTTCCATTGAAAGTTTACAAAGTTTTTTCTCTCTCCTGTAAAGTTGCCATTTTGTAGATACTTGTTTTTCATTGGACAGCGACGGTATTCTCTGTCTTGACTTAGTTATATAAACTTAATAAACATCAACAGCTCAAATACAGCTACGAACGACAAAAGAACCATGTACAACAGACCATAATAATCAATGCTTAATTTTTCTACATGTACAGCTGTACATGTGCAACAAAGATCACTTATTTGTATGTCTACAGTGCGCCAGGGCAGCCAAAACATTAAGTACACACAAAAACTCACCAGTCAGGTGGCCTATTATTGTAAATTAGTTTTATGGTAAAGGGCAATAGAATACGAGAGGGAGTGTGTCATAACGAATAACATCACGGCTGTGATTTATTCGTAGGCACGAGCGGAAGGTGTTATTTGCGAAAACACAAGACCTCGAGTGCTCTATTGCTTTTAAAACAGATTTTTTAGAAAATCAGAATGATGAATATGCTTTAATACAGGCTGTGCCTTCTGCCAAAAAGTAGTTCCACAACAAGTGTAACAGAAATGACAGCGCAGCGAAAGTTCTACTAGAGACTCCAATGCTACGTCACCTAATTACCTATCCAATCAGCTGTTCCCTCTGCCTTTAAATAAGATCACTCATTCAGTACCTTTGCTGCCTTTCAGACGCTGATGGTCGTTCTTACCCTCCTCCTTCCCCACCGCCTCCAGGTTGGTCCCATTTGGTTGCCCGGGGGTTGGCTCCGCCACTTTCTCCAATGTACGACAGGATCTGCAGAGCCCAGATGAATCAAGCCCTGGGCCGATGACGGGGCTTACGCCAAAGACTCTACTAGAAGAGACTGTTTCTATATAACCTCTTTATATATGTATCTTTGTTTTGCTAAATATGTTAAAACATTAAATTGTTCAACTGACAAAATTTCTTCCAGAGTCGTAATAGTAGAACTGTAACTTAACTACAAAACGGCATAGTATAGTTTATACAGAGTAACACCACGGACGTTAGCTTAAAATCCAAATTGGGAATAAGTGAAGATTAAAGATTAAAGTAAAACTTAGGAGCATGAAATAATGCTGAAACTCTCCTCTCCTGCTCCGTGGAGTCGTCTTCAAGTAAAAGCTGTGCATTTTTGAGCATTTCTGCCTGTTTGCTGGGTGGTGTTGGTTTTAGCTAGCCAGCTGGACTGTGGTTAGGTTAGCGTAGCTTGCTTTAGTTTAGCATTAGCTTAGCTTAGTCTAGCTTGGCTGGTTACTGTTGTTGCTGTCAGACCGTGGCCGAGGTGACTGATGGATTTTCTTTCCCTTTTTTCCTCAAAAGACGAGCCAGCGCTGCGGTCTGCAGGCGAGCATGCCTTGGCTGGGCGCTAGCCTGTGCTAAGCTAATGCTAATGCTCCTGCTGCTAGTGAAGGCATTGATTCAAAACTGTCCTGTGTGTATATGACGTTACTTGGCAACACGTCCGCGGAGTGATACAGATTTAGAGTGATACACAGTTTAGAGTGGGAGATTCATGGCTAAATTGGAGCAGCCTGGTGGCCAAGCTTCATTAATTTGCTCAAAATATTGCAATGCACTCAACATTATGGGTGACATACCAGAGTTCAAAAGAGGACAAATTGTTGGTTCACGTCTTGCTGGAGCATCTGTGACCAAGACAGCAAGTCTTTGTGATGCATCAAGAGCCACGGTATCCAGGGTAATGTCAGCATACCACCAAGAAGGACCAACCACATCCAACAGGATTAACTGTGGACGCTGTAAGAGGAAGCTGTCTGAAAGGGATGTTCGGGTGCTAACCCGAATTGTATCCAAAAATCATAAAACCACAGCTGAACAAATCACGGCAGAATTCAATGAGCCCCTCGACTCTCCTGTTTCCACCAGAACTGTCCGTCACCACAATAAATTATTGTGGTCTAAAACAAGGTGTTTCAGCTTCATTGTGCAACACCTGTATATTTCCTGATTAAATATTATGTAATGATTTACATGCACCTCTTGTCACCCCTTCTCTGAAGGGTTAGAAGGGCCTTACTGCACACTACTGATGAGGACGTGAAAAATTGTGCTGCATTGCGTGGCTCTAAAAGCACAAAAGGCAGGAATATAATATACATAACATAATTCTCTTAATTATGGGTGTTCTTTGAGTGTAAATCAATCGGTGTGTCACTTGTCGTTTCCTTTAACTTCGCTGTCTTTGGTGGATTGGTATCTTAACAGCACAGTGCTTCTTCACTTCTCAGCAGAGAAAACTGACCTGTGTATTCTGTTTATTGTAGATGTAAAAGTTGGGTTTGTGCACTGCTGCACGTCCGAGTGTGTGAGAGTGTAATAAGCAGTAGTGTACGTGCAGGTACAGCATGCATCTTTAGGCATGTGTGCTCACTGAGTCACTGTAAAGGTGTGTAATCACCGCAAAGATGAGGCCACATTCCATCCAAGTGTCCAAATGATGAATGGTGTTATCTTTAGATTTCTAAGCCGTGTTCTTTGCTATTGTTAATGAAGGGAGGGGTACATGTTTGCTTTTAAGGTAAGGTTAATTATCAGATGCTGAGGTGTGATGGAAATATCTGCCTTTTCTCATAACCTCAAAGTCATGTCTGATCCTGTGATGAGATGCATTTGTAAGGGCAGATTCCACAGATTTAGTAAATGTTTAAATCAAATTTCTGAGCTTTATTAAAGCAAAGATACTAACTGAAACATTGAGACAGCAAGTGTGCAAATTTGTGAAGCCCACAGTGTTACATTATAATCACTGTGATTAAGTAAAGTGCACTAAAGTGTTGAAAGTCTTGTCCAAAAGAGTGTGAGCTTTGTAGAATAGAAAAATAGTATTTAAAAAAATCCCTATTTTACTGTACATTTAGGAACATTCATGTTATTAAACTTAATCAGACAGCACTGCTAACATGCCCCCCCCCCCAAAAAAAAAAACACCTCAGAATCAAAGAAAACGGCATAAATGAACAAAAAGTACTATATGTATAATAATGTGTTTCTTCAGAGTAAAAATATAAACAAATATAGCTCTGAAAAAAATAAGAGATGACTTAAAAATGATTTTGAGTTTCTGCAATTTTACCAAATTGAAAACCTCTGGAATATAATCAAGAGGAAGATGGATGATCACAAACCATCAGACCAAACTGAATTGCTTGAATTTTGCATCAGGAGTAAAGCAGCATAAAGTTATCCAAAAGCAGTGTGTAAGACTGGTGGAGGAGAACATGATGCCAAGATGCATGAAAACTGTGATTAAAAATTATTCCACCAAACATTGATTTCTGAACTCAACTCGTAATAATATTTCAGGGCAGAAAAAGTACAAACTATTTATTTATTTGTGGTTTTTTTATGCCTTTTCCTCTCATTCTTATGGCATTTAATAGACGCTCTTCAGAAAATGTATTTTTCTGTGTTGAACCTCGTACCTACACTAGAGTAACTTATAATAACAAGGTTATTCTTGTTACAGAGACTGGTCAATGCAGTGTTGGGAGTCTTGCCCAAATACTCTTATTGGTGTAGCACAGCTTTCAGACACCCAGAGCTGAAGTTAAACCCCAGTCTCGCATATGGCAACTCACTGGCATGTGGTGGTGTTATCCACTGCACCACACCAACCACCATCATTCACTCCCATTTATTTCATTTGCCCGAAAGCCAACAAACTGCATGTTCTTAGTTTGAACAGATCCCTTAATTTCTGATCCACAGCTATACTGACCCCCTATTCGATAATTTGTGTTTTTATCCCTTGTTTCAACCATTAATCTGTGCAACTGTTCTGTTTCTACTTTCTACTTTTTTACTTTATAAATGAATACATTGCTCCTACAATGAGGAGTGCACGAGACATGATTATTATTATTATTATTATTATTATTATTATTATTATTAGAATGACTACTTCCTCCTTAAACAATGCATGCATTAAAGCTAATATTATATGCGCCCTTTCCTATCATTTAACTTTCTACACAACAAAGCTTCTTTTGTCTTTTGTCCTTTGTGTCACTCCAGGACTTTAAAGCAATGCATATTGTGTAAAGTCCTCTGTAGAACTGCATGCATGAGATGTTCTGGTGTGTTTTTAATCCCTTTCCCGACAAGAGCATTACTATAAGAAGAACCTGATTGTGCAGAGCGTGGTGTTCTTTCACTTTCATATTAAGCACCATGATCCAATAGAGATAAGTACCAGTTTGGGCCTAAACACAGTTTAAACTGAATTTTACACAATTTCCTAAACTTTTAAAATTACTACATATAACAGGACTTCTTTGTTTTTATTTCATAAACAATAAAATTTATTTAGATTATTAGTTAATTGCAGTTAATTGCATTTTTGGCACCCCTGCTGGCAGAATATTTTTTGCATATTTTTATGCAGATTTGAACTGTATTTTACAGTGATACACTGAAAAAAATAATGAGTAAAATTTACTTTAAAAAAGTTTCGCAACTTTCTGCATTTGCTTTTTTTAAAGTAAATTTAATTTCATGTAAATTTTAGTAACTTCAACTCGGTTTCAAGACTTAAATGTTACACAGAGTAAATAAGTGAACTAAACTTCAGTCAATCCTTTCTTTTATTAAACTTTACTTCATATTTTTTTACTAAATCAATCCTTTCTTTTAGTAAACTTTACTTCATTTATTTTTACTATATTACCTAATTACAATTACTTCATGTATACAATATTACTCAAATAATTCATGATACATAATATATTATAATTCCTTAAAGGTAAATATTTTTAGTTAAAACACACATATTACACTGTCTCAACACATGGATGGCATGTAATACATGATGTTTAGTATAATTAAAAAAAATGTATTACATGCCGTCCATGTGTTGAGACAGTTAGACTTGGCCTGTTTACAAAATAAATCTTTGAGATTATGTAAATATTTAAACGTGTTTTTTTAACTAAAATTATATATAATAATATCGTATAAATTAAGTAATTGTAATTTGGTAATATTGTATGCAGAAATGAAGTAAAGTTTACTAAAAGAAAGGATTGATTCAGTAAAAATAAATGAAGTAAAGTTTACTAAAAGAAAGGATTGATTCAGTAAAAATAAATGAAGTAAAGTTTACTAAAAGAAAGGATTGATTCAGTAAAAATAAATGGAGTAAAGTTTAATAAAAGAAAGCATTGATTCAGTAAAAATAAATGAAGTAAAGTTTACTAAAAGAAAGGATTGATTCAGTAAAATAAATGAAGTAAAGTTTACTAAAAGAAAGGATTGATTCAGTAAAAATAAATGAAGTAAAGTTTAATAAAAGAAAGGATTGATTCAGTAAAAATAAATGAAGTAAAGTTTAATAAAAGAAAGGATTGATTCAGTAAAAATAAATGGAGTAAAGTTTAATAAAAGAAAGGATTGACTGAAGTTCAGTTCACTTATTTACTGTGTGTAACATTTAAGTCTTGAAACCGAGTTAAAGTTACTAAAATTTATCTGAAATTAAATTTACTTAAAAAAAAGCAAATACAGAAAGTTGCAAAACTTTTTTTAAGTAAATTTTACGCATCATTTTTTTCAGTGTACTTGCAATACTTAGGTACAAAAAATACTGAATACTTTTGTATTTCTACTTAAGTATGATGCTTAAAGAACACATCAAGTCTGGGTCTGTAGTACTTTATACATGTTTGCTTATCCACTGCACCACACCAACCACCATCATTCACTCCCATTTATTTCATTTGCCCGAAAGCCAACAAACTGCATGTTCTTAGTTTGAACAGATCCCTTAATTTCTGATCCACAGCTATACTGACCCCCTATTCGATAATTTGTGTTTTTTATTCCTTGTTTCAACCATTAATCTGTGCAATTGTTCTGTTTCTACTTTCTACTTTTTTACTTTATAAATGAATACATTGCTCCTACAATGAGGAGTGCACGAGACATGATTATTATTATTATTATTATTATTATTATTATTATTATTATTATTATTATTATTATTATTAGAATGACTACTTCCTCCTTAAACAATGCATGCATTAAAGCTAATATTATATGCGCCCTTTCCTATCATTTAACTTTCTACACAACAAAGCTTCTTTTGTCTTTTGTCCTTTGTGTCACTCCAGGACTTTAAAGCAATGCATATTGTGTAAAGTCCTCTGTAGAACTGCATGCATGAGATGTTCTGGATTTTTGAGGCTTAGTGTAAATGATGGATTGCATTAAAAGAAACATGCAAATATTTATGCAGTGTTTTTAATCCCTTTCCCGAAAAGAGCATTACTATAAGAAGAACCTGATTGTGCAGAGCGTGGTGTTCTTTCACTTTCATATTAAGCACCATGATCCAATAGAGATAAGTACCAGTTTGGGCCTAAACACAGTTTAAACTGAATTTTACACACTTTCCTAAACTTTTAAAATTACTACATATAACAGGACTTCTTTGTTTTTATTTCATAAACAATAAAAAAAAGTTATTAATATTACTAGTTAATTATAGTTAATTGCATTTTTGGCACCCCTGCTGGCAGAAAATTGTATTTTTTTTCATATTTTCATGCAGATATTAACTGTATTTTACAGTGATATGTCAGAATGACATCAATAAGTTTGTATAAAATTATAGTTTTTTTATATTAAACAATTTTACCATTAGCGTGGTTATTTTTTTATTTTTCTAAAATCTATTTAAACAGATTATTTATCTTTTTCACTTACAGATCACATGACACATTAAAAAACAGTGTTTTTATGTAATTTTAATGTAATTTTCCTTCAGAACCAAAGAAAACTTCCAAATGAGAGAAAAGTAAAAAAAAAAAAAAAAAGCACAAAGGTGCAACAATATCTTCATAAAAAATTAACATGTCCTCCCAACCCTGAAATTAAAAATTCCAGCTGTTAAACATGGTGGAGGGAGTTGTGATGTCAGTGTTTTCATAAAGTAAAATTTTACCACACACATGACCACACTGAAAACAGTACTTTAACAAATGTTCAACACTGACAGCCTTTTAGAAAAGCTTATTTTTCACAGACCAAAAAATTTGCATTATCAATTATGTTGGAGGACAAAACCAAGACGAAAATATCTTCAGGTATGTGTGGATAGAGCCCAACTGGATGGAGTGTTTCTTGCAAATGTGTGCTAAAACCATTGGAATAGAGATATACTTTTGTTGAATGCATGTTCTCACTGATTATAATGATAGGATGGGTTTCAATTTAATTATGGCCTAAAGATTGTGACTTAAACTGGACTCTGGGCTAAAGCTGTGTGACTTGAATTGGATTCTGGCCTAGAGGCCTCTGACTGACTTGAGTTGGACTCTGGCCTAGAGACTTCTGACTGACTTGAGTTGCACTCTGACCTAGAGACTTGAAACTGACTTTAGTTGGACTCCTGCCTAGAGACTTCTGACTGACTTGAGTTGGACTCTGGCCTAGAGGCCTCTGACTGACTTGAGTTGGACTCTGGCCTAGAGACTTCTGACTGACTTGAGTTGCACTCTGACCTAGAGACTTGAAACTGACTTTAGTTGGACTCCTGCCTAGAGACTTCTGACTGACTTGAGTTGGACTCTGGCCTAGAGGCTTCTGACTGACTTGAGTTGCACTCTGACCTAGAGACTTGAACCTGACTTTAGTTGGACTCAGGCCTAGACACTTCTGACTGAATTGAGTTGCATTCTGGCCTAGAGACTTCTGACTGACTTGAGTTGGACTCTGGACTAGAAACTTGTGACTGACTTGAGTTGGACTCTGGCCTAGAGACTTCTGACTTGAGATGGACTCTGGGCTAAAGACTTGTAACTTAAATTGCACTCTGGCCTAGAGACTTCTGACTTAAATTGCTTAAATTAGTTGTACAGTCTTCAAACAGTTTGCTTTCTTATACAGGATGGGACAGTGCTGCTTCAAGGATTCCTGAACTGCACACACTGTACGTACAAAGCAATGCAAACTGACAGAGTTGTTTCTAAGTTATAATTACAGGACAAAAACATAAACCTGTTCGATTATGAGAAGATTTAGAGATTCAAATGCAGGAAACACCATTCTGCAAGAAACTGTTCTTTGAGTTCTTGGAATCGGACAGATTAAAACAACAAGTTTGACCTGAAAAACAAGATGGGTTGCTCTTAGAGCATTAAGTTGATGAATGTGCACATTGTGGAGATTTTATTTTCAGCTTCCTTTAGAGGAAATCTGTGTGTAGCGGACTTTTGGTCAATGCATTGTTGAAGTTGCAGAACCTGTTTCTTACAGCATCCTAGTGCATCCAGCTCCACCCCTGACAACTGCTCCTCACTGTATAAAAGGCCTCATATGAGTCTGCTGCACATCACATCTGATCATCCTGATCATCTCGATCATCTTGATCATCTGAATCATCCTGATCATCTGAATCATCCTGATCATCTGCAAAGATGCTGAGAATCCTCTTCTTCGCCTCCTTCGCAGCCCTCGGTAAGTCCTGACCGAACTCATCCTGCTGTAGCTGCATGTCTACCAAATAAATGAGGTTAATTTTAGCCAAGCATCGCAAGGTCTTGGTCCTGGTTAAATCATTTATCTGAATTGAGCTGGTCTGTCTGATCTTGCTTGTTCTTTCTTTACGGCGGCAGTGCTCGGACAGTCAACTGACGTTGTGGTCCCTGCAAAAGCTCCAAAACCACAGACCAAGATTGTTGGTGGACAAGTGACCAGCGCAAATGCTTGGCCCTGGCAGGTGTGAACTATAAATGATTTAGGTTTTGTAGAGTCTATAAAGTCTGTTTTCCAGGTCTTAATCTTCTCCCATTTTTTAAACGATCTTTTCAGGCTTCACTGCGAGCTCAGAGCAGCATGTGCTACAACCATGTCTGTGGAGGTGTGCTGATCAAAGCGCAATGGGTGTTGACCACTGCTACCTGCCTGCAAGCGTAAGAAAACATCTTGTCCTGTTCGGTTCTTAATGTGCCGTCAAAAAAAATCTCGCTACTAACCAACGTCAATGTTTATTTTTATGTTTATGCTAATGCAGAAACCCGATTGTCATGGTTGTTCTTGGTGAGCACGATATGACTGCAGCTGAGAGTGGCAAGGAGCAGTTCTATGGAGTCAGCGCCACCTACATCCACCCAAGCTGGAACCGTGATCTGACTGCTGGGTAAGTTTTATGTGCAATTTTTCTCTTTCCTAAAATATTTATTGTGTGGGAGCTTTTTATTTGAACTTCTTTTGGAACTTTTTTGGAAGTTCTGACCTGTGAAGTGCTGTAAATGACCATAGATCATATGTGTCAAACTCAAGGTCTGAAGGCCCATTACAATGTGGCCCACTATGTAATTTGATGTGGCCTGTAAGAGCTGGAAATGTCTTAGTGTAAAAAAAAAAAAGGTCAGAAGCGTGCTTTGACCAAAAACTACATTTCCCACAATGCACCCGCAAAGTTAGGGTTTACCTCCGCTACTCGGCAGTGTAGTCATTGATGTGGATGTTTGAACGTTTATTGTAATCAAACCATCTCAATAGTTCGATGCAAGACTTTTGCAGGAAAATTTTGAAGTGAAATGCTTCATCTGACACACAAATTCTTAGTAGTTCATCATTTTTTTATTGTATACTAATTTAGCCTCTTCTCAGTAGGTCAAACGTTTTGATCAAAGTTAATATTGTATCTTGTGTTTGATGTTATTTTTTGTTCACTTAAATAGTTTGATCCTTAATTGATGGAGTTTGTGGATTTCATAACATGACAAATTAAAAGGATTTATATTATATCAATGCAACAAGCCAACACTTTTTCCATGCAACTGTATTTTTTTAATGAATGAGTAATATAACCAGAGTTATTTAACATTAAGGAGAAGCTACATTCATTTGGTACTTTGCTACATACATTTGGTTACATTTTGTGACATTTATAAGTTTCATCCGGCTCCTTAAGGAGTTTGACACCCCTGCCATAGATAAATTCTGGCAACACTTTACTTGGATGGTCCATTTAATGGCCTCTTTGATGCTCAAATGACATTCAACTAACATTCAACTACATGTCTATTAAATGCAAATGAACTAAAAGGTGAAAGTAAATGATTCTTTATTGAATATAACCCTACATTCAACTCCAACCCAAACGCTTATCTTAATATTTTAGGATTGGGTTTAGGGTTAGATTTTAAGTTTAGGTTAAGGTTAGGGTTAGGTGTAGGGTTTGATTTTATGGTTGATTAAGGGTTAAGGTTAGGGTTAGGTGTAGGGTTAGATTTTATGGTTGATTAAGGGTTAAGGTTAGGGTTAGGTGTAGGGTTAGATTTTATGGTTGATTAAGGGTTAAGGTTAGGGTTAGGTGTAGGGTTAGATTTTATGGTTGATTAAGGGTTAAGGTTAGGGTTAGGTGTAGGGTTTGATTTTATAGCTGATTAAGAGTTAAGGTTAGGGTTAGGTGTAGGGTTAGATGTTATGGTTGATTAAGGGTTAAGGTTAGGGTTAGGTGTAGGGTTAGATGTTATGGTTGATTAAGGGTTAAGGTTAGGTTCTATTTTGAATCATTTACATTCAACATAGGGTTACGTTAAATTTAATGGACATTCAATTCAGTGTTAGTTGAATGTCAGTTGAGCATCAACAAGGACATAAAATGGACCATCCAAGTAAAGTGTTACCTAAATTCTTTGTCACTTTTCCCTCAGAAACGACATTGGCCTGATCCGTCTGACCTCTCCAGCCACCCTGAACTCTTACATCCAGCTGGCTCCTCTGCCTTCCCTCAACCAGATCCTCTCCAGAGGCACCCCATGCTACGCCACCGGCTGGGGAACCACTCAGAGTGAGCAGCAGCTTTATCTCCTGAAGATAAAATGATACTTAAAATGATCCTATCTCTGCCTCCTTCAGTGACATGTCAGCTCATCTGGTTTCCTCCCCTTTGATCTTTTCTAGCTGGCGGTTTACTCTCTGCTCAGCTGAGACAGGCTTACCTGCCCTCAGTCGATTACGCCACCTGCAGCAGCAGCACCTGGTGGGGCTCTGTGGCCAAGAGCAACATGATCTGCGCTGGTGGTACTGGAGCTGCTTCTATTTGCACTGTAAGAACAGATTTTTTATTTAATACATTCGGGTCATTCTCCATTTGGAGTGGGAAGTCAAGTGGATACATTTTTAAAAATCAATTTAATTTTTCCCAGAAACAAACAACCTTAAAATGTCTATTAACAACTCCACTTACCAAATATGCAAAATGGAGAGCTTAATTTCAAATAGATTTTAATACTTTTTTTAACGTAAAATGCAAAGTTTCGGTGAATTTGTCACTGGTGTTACGCCATCTTGAAGAATTTATTTTGTCATCATTTTATTTATTTGTAATTGAAATTGCAATGTGGCTGAATGTGATATTCCAGTCCAAGAAATTCCATTTAACTTAACATGTTACCAAAGTATGTTTGTACATAAGCACTGAAAATAACAAAAAAAAGGTATTTCTTTAAACTTAAAGGCGTCTTCCTATACTATTAAACAAATAATAATAATATAGTAATACATTTTTGTCCAATAATCATGAAAATTTAACTACTAATATAAGAAATAGTGCGGAAAAAGAATGATTCTAACATTTTATGCAGGATACTTTTAATACAATAAAAAACTCATGAAAAAGGACAAATACCACATGATGGTAACACATCTGTAACACCAGTGACATTTTAGTTAAAATGGATGATTTTGTGAAATCCCTACCTCATTGGCAGTCAAGAGACTATGCGTAACTACTTACAATCAATGAAATAAAAGACATATGGAAATATATTTGATAAAAATTAATTATTTAACAATTAAAGAACATAACGAAAGTGACACAAAGAGGTTATGTGCTACCTGATAAAGAAAATTATCGTCAAATTAATAAAATAAAATGAGCAAGTATGACCTCACCTTCTCATGCCTTGAGATGCTTATTATTTGATGACCTGTGACCCAGGGAAGAGTTTGACAGAGCTATGTTTAACAATATCTAAGGTAAAATATAATATAAGAGTCCAGAAGAGTCCAAAATCTTTCTGGCAAAAATATTTTTTAAATGAAATGCATATATTTTTAAATACAATACATATATTTTTTTAATGTAGTATGATGTTAATCATGCATACAGTAAATCTGCATCTGTTTTATGAAATCTCAAAAGTTTTAAAATATTTAAATATTTAAAATATTATAAAATAAAACATTTCTTTACACTAAAAATGTTTGCTCAAGTGTTGAAAATTGGTTATGTGGCGAGCTATTTTACATATGTAAAGTGTCTTTGAAATAAGATTAAAAAAATGAAAATAAGAAAAGGAAATTTGGTTTTAATGTGTATACTGACTTTTGGAATTGTTCTTAATATTTTAGGCTTTTTTTTAGCCCTCCAACCTTTGTGACATGGTTTCCCACTCCAAATGGAGAATGACCCATTTACTTAATAGATGTATTTACCAGGTTCCCTACAGCCTGACTGTACTGTAAGTAAAACACTGATCACGTGGTCTCCTTATAGGCTGACGGTGGTGGCCCTCTGAACTGTCTGGTTGGTGGAAGGTATGTGGTCCATGGTCTGTCCAGCTTTGTCTCTAGCCTTGGTTGCAATGTCGTCAACAAGCCCAGCGTCTTCACCCGTGTGTCTGCCTACCTGACCTGGGTTCAGAGCGTAAGTAGAAACATCATTTTATGTATTTTGTTTGGAATTTGGTAAACTGGCTGTATCTGTGTCAAAATGAATAGTTTATATTAAGACACGTCTTTTTTTAATCCATCTCAGTATACCGGCTAAAAATGAAGCACCACTGGAAAGGGATTTGGAACCATGGAAGGAACCTTCATAGGAGTTTCTTCATTGTAAGGCTGTTCCAGAATCATCATATTTTAAAAAAATGAATTTCTGTTGTCTATATTCTATAATAAATAATGTCTGAAACAAATGAACATGCTTTACTTTTAATCGAACAAAATAAACACTCTAAACTTTCATTTGCTTTGTTCTTTCTTTATTCTTTATTTGTATGTTGAATTGACTCTTAATTGCAATTTATTTTAGTAACACTTTCTATGAATGTCGTGTCTAATAGACTCTATAAACATACTCATATTATCAGAGGTGGAAAGTAACTAATTACATTTACTCACATTACTCTAATTGAGTAGATTTTATGAGTAATTTGTAATTTTAAAGTAGTTTTTAAAATAGGTCATTTTTCTTTATTTATTTTTAATTTTATTTTTAGTACATTTTGACAAAAGTAATTTACTTTGCTACATTGGAAAACTCCTTGTTACTGAATAAAAAATTAAATGCTGGGGGAAAAAAACATTTCCTTAAGTTTTTATTAGGAACATCTGCTTGAATGTTAAAAAAAAAAACATGTAAATAGTGATTAAAGCATAGCAATGGCAAGTTAAAAATAATAATGAACTGTAAAATTATAAAAATACGGTTTACAATCACCTATATGACCATAACTTTTAAATTTTTAACAGTAAAGAAAAAAAAAATTCATAGAAACCTATGCCACTTGTTCTTGAAAATATTTTATGGGGTGGTCTGAACAAATACTGCCTGAAAGGTCCAATTTTTTTATTTGTTAATTATTTCATTTATGATTTGTACTTACAAATCATAAATACATCAAATAAATAAATGTTTTTACTCCCAGTCTAAAAGACCTTGGGTTGGTTTCTGAAAGACCTACCAGCTGAAAATGAAGCCTTCTACCTCAGACCAAGTTGGTTGACCAGAAAAGTATGAAAAATTAACAAGAACAAGATGGTAGAATAGCATGGGCAACAAAAAAACAAAAAAACTAGATACCAGAGCACCACAAGCAAAATAAAGAAATTATCAAAAGAAACAAATTAAACAGTAAGAAGCTGAACCTACAAACTTGAACCATGAACTTTTGACAACATGCACAAGACCAGACAAAAGATGACTGAAACAAAAGGACTATATACACTGAGATGATGTCAGAGTCCTAAGCTCATCACCATCCACCAAGAACCCCTTATATACATTTTATTAGAGACAATAAAAAGACACTAACACAGTATTTACCTGACTACTGTAGAAATGACGGTGCATGAGCCACCCAGACACTTAAGGTCTAGGCAGAGATCAAGGGTTGTCCTGGGGAATGGGGGCCTGGAGTACCAGTGGGAGAAAAGAAAAGGATTAGAACATCGTGTAGATAATTTACTATTGTACGTATGTGTGTATACTTACCTTCGTTGCATGCATGCCTGTAATATCTATTGTTTTTATGTTCTGTAAATATTATGTGTTTGTTTGCTAGTCCACCCGCTGTTGCTTTATTCAGGGGAGGTGGGGCTAAAGGGTATTTAAGGCAGGTGAGCTAACTAACTGGGGACACTGGGGTTATCATGAGACACAGGTCACTAGAGTAGCCTGAAACTCTTTGCTACTTACAGTGTTGTTCAGAGGTGGAAGCAGCCGGAAGCAGCCATCCCACCTTGTACTTTTCTATCAGTGTAAATAGTGTGCATAGTGTACAGTTCATTTCTGCACTCTAAAAAACAGAGGCACGATACTCAAAAGGTACACTCTTCATAACTGTATCCTCAAAGATACAATATTGGTGTTTACAGGTTCAGATGTGTTCCCTCTAAAGTACAAAGTCATTCCTAACAACAATAAGTACAGATTTGTACAATTTAAACAGACAAAAGGTACATTCAGTATTCTGTATCACTGTACTAATAAACAATATATATTTTAACTGCACATTTTTTATTTGAAAGCCAGACAATTTCTTGACACATATTTACTCCTGGCACAAAAAAACATGGGTACAAAAAAGGACTTTCACTGAAAGAAACATTTTGTACCTCAATTTAAGTTACAGCCCCAGCCACATGCTTTGTACTCTTTTAAGTACAAATCTGTACTTATTTTTCTTGGTGTTTGTGGGATTTCATTTTGTTCTGGTTTCTGTTTTTGGGTGTTCGACACAATAAACATGTTAAAAGGGATTCTTACCTGTCTCCTGAGCCTTTTGGCATCTCGCCGACCTAACCCTTTGGTACCCTCCTTTCACCATTCATCCCCACACTTCATCACATACACAGACATGGACAAGAAACACCTGGGGAAGATAACGAGGGGGCTGGTTTACAAACAAGACATAGTTAGGACCAATAATGACAAGTTGGGGCTAGGGTGAAGCCAAAGAGGCAAAGAGGCAGGAACAAAACAGAGCCATGTGCTACAGAGCACATAGTAAGGAAAAGTGAAAAGTATATTTGATAGCTCAGTATTTTTAGATCTCAGAATTTTGCTCTGAGTAAAGTTACATTTGCCTGGTCACTCTTCACAATGGCAGGTTTACTTCCAATTCTTCTTCATGGCACAAAAGGCTTTGTGCTGAGTCTTTGTGTTCTTGTGCAGTGTGAACTGACTTCTGGTAGAGGTCAGAGGCATCTCTGTAATTTCCTCTCAGAATAGCAACACAAAGGTCACTATTGAATTTCAGCATATTGTGAAATTCTTCCTTCCTCTTCCTCTTCCACGCCACATTTGGTGTCAGAAGTGACCCTGCTGGAAGATATTGAGCTGCTGGCAGGGGAAATCGAACGGCTAAGGAGGAAGACAGCGGACCAACGGACTAGAGGCAAGGCTCTCCAGCGGAGTGGACTCGGACCTGACGGCGCCAGCGGACTGTTCGGAGGTCGTGGCCGGGGAGAGGACGACGTGAGCACGGCGGCGCTGGCTCCCAGAACGGATGGCGCGAGGACGGGGCGCTGGCTCCAAGAGCGGATGGCGCGAGGACGGCGGCGCTGGCTCACGGAGCGGATGGCGCGAGGACAGCGGCGCCGACTCGCGGAACGGACGGCGCGATGATGGCGGCGCAAGCCTCCGGGATGGCGGGCTTGACGGCTCAACCCCGCCTTACCCCCTACGACGGCAGCGCTGACTGGACAGCCTTCGAAGCTCAGCTCGAGATCGTGGCGGGCGGTGCGGGCTGGACGGACGCCGAGACGGCAGCCAACCTCTGCCTGGCGCTGCAGGGCGACGCGCTGAGGGTACTGATCGAGCTCCCCGCCGAGTGCCGCTGCGAGCTGCCTGAACTGACGCGGGCGCTGAGAACACGTTTCAGCCGCCAACCGTCGGAGGCGGCCGCCAAAATGCTAGTGGCGGACAGACGCCAACAGCAGGGAGAGACACTGGGCGTGCTGGCATCGGAGATGGCCCTGCTAACCCGCCTAGCTTACCCAACGTTTCCGCGAGCGGCCCAGAGGAGGCTCGCGTTGGATCACTTTCGGTGGAGGTGGCGGAGCGGTCCGAACTCATCCTCTCAAGCCATCCTGGACTGTGGGGGGCGTCGCCGGTTGCCCGTGATTCGCAGAGGTGGGGTCGGAGCCGGTCTGATGCCCAACTGGAGTGCTGGCGCTGCGGGGGGCGTGGCCACAAGCGAGCGCACTGCAGCCGGCCGGGAAACAGGGCCGGGACCACCCAGTGAGGGTTACGGTGGCCCCAGGAACGCTATGCTTACCCTCGGGATCTGCTTCCGGAACTGCCGGACTCAGCGGCTACTTCCTGAGATGCACATTGAATGGAGTGACGGTGAACGCGCTGGTGGACACGGGCTCGTCAGTCTCACTGATACGGCCCGAGCTCGCGACGGAGGTAGCGGGCGAGTTTGTGACTGACAACAGCCAGCGCATCGCTCTCTCTTCAGTCACCGGGATCCTATAGGTCTCCTAGGATTAACGGAGTTGACGATTGATGTCGGCAAGGGGCCCTTTCAACAACAGTTCTGGGTAGGACGCATCAACGACCCGTGCATTCTGGGCAAGGACCTGCTCTCACGCGTCGGAGCTATCATTGACTGTGCACGGGGCTCGGTGCTGGTGACTGGACTCCCCGTAGAGATACGCGACGAGTTAGGGGTAAGTGAACTGGTGGGAGGGAATGTGTGTGATTCGGTGCGTGATACTGTAGAGGGTCCGCTGGATGCGGGGTTGAGTGTAGATCCGATAGAGGAGATGCTGGAGCGCAGTTGTGTGGGTTTATCTGGTCCCCAACAACTCCGTTTGCGCGAACTGATCGGCCGTTTTCGCACGAGTTTCGCTGTGTCTGAGCGCGAGTGTACTAAAACTAACCTTGCGGTTCATTCGATAAACACGGGTGACGCCCAGCCCATCAGGCTGAGGCCGCACCGTCTGGCGTTAGCAAAGCGCGTAGCGGCGGAGCAGTTAGTCCGCGAGATGGCGAGTACGGGCATTATTGAGCCTTCGAGCAGCCCGTGGTCGGCCCCAGTGGTCCTTGCGAAAAAGAAGGATGGAAATTGGCGCTTTTGCGTGGATTATCGGCGACTTAACGCTGTCACGAAGCTTGACTCCCACCCGCTCCCCAGGATCGACGATACGCTGGACCAGCTGTCTGGCTCAGCCTGGTTCAGCTCGTTAGACCTGAGGAGCGGATATTGGCAGGTGCCCCTCGCGGCGGGGGATAGGGAGAAAACCGCTTTCTCGCTCGGCTCAGCCCTATGGCATTTCACGGTGCTTCCGTTCGGATTGTGTAACTCACCGGCTACTTTTGAGCGTCTTATGGAGCGTGTTTTATGCGGGGTTCCGCGGTCGTGCTGCGTCGTTTATTTGGATGACGTCTTGGCGCACGGAACCGACTTCGACTCCGCACTGTCTCACCTTGAAATGGTGCTCGGCGCGATTCAGGCGGCTAACCTGAAGCTCAATCCGGCAAAGTGTAATCTGCTAAGGCAGCGCGTGAGCTTCCTGGGCCACGTAGTGAGCGGTGCTGGCGTGGAAACCGATCCGGTGTGACTGGCCCACACCGCGAGACGCAAAAATGGTTCGCAGCTTCGTGGGGCTCGCCTCGTATTACAGGCGGTTTATTAGGGGGTTTGCGGACGTGGCAGCGCCGCTTCATGCTCTGACTAAGCCTAGTGTGAAATTCCGCTGGTCTGACGAGGCGGAGCGGGCATTTGAGGAGCTAAAAAGCCGCCTGTGCAATGCTCCGATTCTAGCGTATCCGAAGGTGTCTGAGAGTTTCATTGTGGATACTGATGCGAGCGACCACGGCCTCGGAGCAGTCCTGTCGCAGGTTCAGGACGGCTCCGAGCGCGTAATAGCGTACTATAGCCGCCGCCTGGACAAGGCGGAGCGCAACTATTGCGTAACGCGCCGGGAACTACTCGCAGTGGTCGAAAGCCTTAAACATTTCCGAGCGTATGTGTATGGGGTGCCCTTTCTGCTGCGCACCGACCACGCCTCGCTACAGTGGCTCATGCGTTTCCACGAGCCCGAGGGCCAACTCGCGCGCTGGTTATCTAGACTCCAGGAGTTTCGTTTTGAGGTTGTGCACCGCCCGGGCCGTGGCCACAGTAACGCGGATGCTTTGTCGCGCTGGCCGTGTGTGGCCGCCGACTGCAAAAATTGTGCTCGTGCTGAGGAGAAATCTGCTGAGACTGCACGCTGCGCTGCAATCTCCGGGGATGTTACTGGCGCTGTCGGGGTGGCTCAGGTGTCCGTAGAGCAGCTCCGCGATGCGCAACGTGCGGATCGCGAATTATCGTGGGCAGTACACGCGCTCAGTGCGAACGTCACACCGTCGTGGGGGGAGGTGGTGCCGCTGGGCCCGATTGCTAAGGCATTGCGCTCCAACTGGGCTAGTTTTAGTTTGTCCGATGGCGTGCTGTGCCATACCTGGGAGGATCCGGCGAACGGGCGGCGCGTGTTTCAGGTGGTGGTACCACGGGCGCTTAGGGGATCGGTCCTACGGGGAGTTCATGGGTCACCTGGGGCTGGGCACTTTGGTGTCACCAAGACTCTGAAGCGCCTGAGGCAACGCTTCTATTGGCCTGGTGTAGAACCGACGTGGAACTCTTCGTGCACTGCTGTGACGTGTGCGCTGCCAAGAAGGGCCCCTCGAGGGCGCCCCGCGCCCCACTTCACCCTTACCAGTGCGGCAGCCCGATGGAGCGGGTGGCCGTGGACGTGCTGGGCCCCTTTCCGGTGACGGACTCTGGAAATCGCTTTGTTCTGGTGGCGATGGACTATTTCACGAAGTGGCCAGAGGCCTACGCGGTGCCGGACCAAGGGGCGGTCACTACTGCGGATATCCTGGTGCGGGAGTTCTTTTGCAGATTCGGGGTTCCGGAAGAACTGCACAGCGACCAGGGGAGAAATTTCGAGTCGGAGGTCATGGCGGAGGTCTGCCGCATCCTGGGAATCCATAAGACCAGGACGACGCCCCTTCATCCGCAGAGTGACGGACTGGTGGAATGTTTTAACCGCACGCTGGTGGCGCAGTTGGCCATGGTGTCGGACAAGAACCAGCGTGACTGGGACAGGCACCTGCCGGTAGTGCTGCTGGCCTGTCGCTCCGCTGTGCAGGAGACGACGGGATTCACGCCGGCTCTGCTTATGTTCGGGCGCGAACTGAGGACGCCGGTCTCCCTGGCTTTTGGGGCGCCTCCTGACGGGGGCGGGTACGCTTCGGACACGCCCACTTTCGTCTCGGACCTTATGTCTTCGCTGGAATTAGCGCACCGTCTAGCGCGCTCCAACCAGTCTGCTGCCGGGCAGAAGCAGAAGCGTGCGTACGACACGCGCTACTTTGGGGACGCGTTGGCGGTGGGGGTGAGGGTTTGGCTATATAACCCTCAGCGGAAGAAGGGACTGTGCCCGAAGCTCCAGTCGGCCTGGGTGGGTCCGTGCTTGGTGCTGTCCAGGCTGTGGGAGGTGGTGTATAAGATCCGGTGGGGCAGACGCACTATGATTGTGCACCGTGATAGGCTGGCCCCCTATAGGCCGAGACTGTCGGACACTGTGGACGGTGGTGCGGAACCTGCCGGCCTTGCACTCGTGCCTGATCTGAACTCTGGCTCTTCGGATCCGCTGGCAGGCGGTGCCATGCCCGGCCCCTCCAGGCTGCTGCGGGCACGGAGGCCGCCCCCCCTTAATGACTTTGTTTGCGACTGATTGTCAAAAAAAAGAAAAAAAAAAAAAAAAAGTTTTGTTGTACACGGGGTTTGTGTTGGGTTGGTGGGGTCGCCGGGACGGCTGACCCTTGGGAGGGGGGCTATGTGGCGGCTCTGGGTTGTGTGTGTGGCTGCCTGTAGGCATGGTTCTGTTCTCCTGTGTGCGAGGATGACAGGGGTGGGGCATCTCCCTTGGGAGGGGTTATGCAGAGAGGGTGGGCACCACTCTGGATCTGCCATCTGGGAGACATACAGCTGGGTTGGTGGCCTTTGGGCTGTTTGAGCTCTGTGGGGTTATGGCTCTCCTAGTCTTGTTAAAGACTGTAAGTGAGTGGCAAGCCTGTTCAATAAAGGAGCTGTTGAGCATTCAGCATGAGTCTCACGGGTCTTCCTTCCTCTTCCACGCCACAATATTTCTCAGAATATTTCTCATGCCTGACTCACAGCTCTAAATGACATGCTCAGTACTCTCATTCCTGACTAGGTCCTTTCCAACTGTTCATGATATTCTGCTTTAATACACTGAAAAGGAAAAAATAAAAGGCTATCTTTCTGTTCTTGATTGTGACTTTTTTTTTTTTTTTTTTAGAGACCTCCCTTCCCTTCTAAAAATACAGCCTGGACGGCTTAAACCAAGCTGGTTGACCAGCATGACCACCATGGGCAAAATCAGATGACAAAAAAATCAGATAACAAAGACAATGCTGTCCAAGAGCTGGTTAACCAGCTAGATTACAAAGGGTATGATTTACACCAGATTTTCAACCACACTGACCACCACCATAGACCAGTTTAGACCATTTAAAACCTCTTAGTAGATAAACCTGGTCTAAAGCTGGATTTGGCAGCAGGGTTGGCTTAGTTTCTGGCACTGTTTGTACCCTGTGGAGATGATGAACATCTTGCCGGTATGACTGGTGATTCCAGTCCAACTGTTTAAGTGATTTGCTTGGGGCTAATTTAGTTCTAAATATCCCCCCACTGCTCCTTTTTAATGGAAAAAAAAAAACTGGTGAACATGCAGTAACAACCTGTGTTGAACATGTCTGTGAAAAGTAAAGGTAGTGCTGGTCTCCTCCAGAAGCTCCTCCAGCTCAATTTTGTTCTGTAGTTGGGATTCTGGATCAATACTTCTCCAGGCTGGCTCACCACGATGCTAACCCTGTGCCACTAGGGGTTAATATGAGCTTGTATGAGGGATGGCTTTGGATTCCATTCTGAAAAATTTGTTAGGGCCTAATTGCCAACTCACCCATACCTCCAAATCATCTCAGAACATCTTTAGAAAGGGCCGTACAGTGTTTTTACACAAGTGATGATTCTATTTCTTATTTTCCTTTCATTTCAAGGGTATGTATGAGCAACGTCTAGGTTCATCTAATGAAGAACATTGATTCTAGATCAATACCCCTCTCCTGGCTGCCTCGCCAAGGATTTAACCCGGTGCTGCTTGGGATTAGCTGAGTCTGTCTGATGAATGATGTGGAAACTATAATGAGATTTTAGTGATTCGCATTAGGGCAATAAAAAAATACAGCCATTCATTAGCAGCAGCTCACTACCCTAAATCAGCCCTGTCTAATGGCAGTAACAGGGGGTTTCACTGTTTTATATAACACACACTATATAGAGAAAATTTCAGGAATGCCACCTATCCTTCCACTGTTTAGGAGGCATTGAAGCAGGAACAAAAGGCTAAAAGCTAATCTTAGATGGTGATAATTAGGCATACACTGAAAAATTATAGATAGATAGATAGATAGATAGATAGATAGATAGATAGATAGATAGATAGATAGATAGATAGATAGATAGATAGATAGATAGATAGATAGATAGATAGATAGATAGTCTTTATTGTCCACAACTGGAAATTTGTTGGCTCAACTTAACTTAGTCTTCATTTTGCTTTGACTCAGTTAAGTTGTTAATATATACAATTTTAAGTTAAAGGTGATGCTACAGTATGTATTAAATTTTAAGGGCCTTATCGTACACCCTGCACAAGGCACGTCACAATGCTCTTTGCTATCTTACACCCCGTCAACAGTCTATTTTCACGCCTTGCGCCTGCGCTGTTAAAATAGCGTCAGAGTTTAGGAATAAATCTACACTGATGGGTGTGGTGGTCTGTGAGGTGGAAGTGAGGTGAGTTCAGGTACATTTCTGGTGTTTCTATACATTTTGGTGGTGGAGCTCCACTGACTGATTAAAACCCTGACAACAATCAATAGTCAGAGTCTATTCCGTCAGTCAGAGTCGCACTGCAGAGCACAAACCTGACTTTTAACTCAACAATAAACAGAATAAAGAATAAAATAACATTACTGTTCCCTTAAATGAGCTGCTGGTGTATCTTCACAGTGTGAACGAGCAGCTCAGTATCTGTCTCTGCTGAGATGCACAAAAAGCACCGCACTGTTAAGATACGAATGCGCCAAAGTCAAAGCTCAACTGCCTCTTAAAGGGAATGAAAACTGACACACTGATTGGTTTATTTTGCATTATGGCAAAAATTAAACACACCCATGATAAATTAAGAGAATTAGTTCATGCCTTTTTTTGGACATTTTAAGGCACACAAGGAGTATTTTTTGCACCCTCACGATACCAAAGACACACCAACACGCCCTTTATCCAGCTGCGTGATACGGAATTGACCGGTGCACTACAGATCACTAAAATAGGGCTCTAAGTCTTGAAGCTCATCAGAGTGCAGTTCATACAATGATACACAACAAACTATAACCACTATCTATAACTTGTATAACTTAACATTTATGTGATTATATTTAACCAAGAATGAGGCAAAAACCCTCTGTGCCCCCGCGACTTTAGCGCTGAGCAGCACTTTAGGGACTGTAGGAAAAAAAACGGACAAAACAAGTCATTAATAAAATATATCTGTACATTTATTTGTATTGTAATGTTGATTTCAGAACACAAGGTAACATTTTGAGAAAGATAAATAGAGTTATTCATTATCCATCCGTAAGAGGCAGTATTAGCATTACCCACTGACTGCGCTTAGCTCTTTGGCCATTCAGAGGTGAGTATTATTAGCCTGTGGCCTTAGCATTAGCATTAGCAACTAACCACAAGCGTGTCATGCTAGTGCTCCAGCTTCAGTGTAAATCTGGAAATCTAAGCTTACTGTAAATAAACTGAACTGCTTTACTCACCCAAATAATCAGTTTTCAGGAGGAAAATCTTTGTAGATTAACATCCAGCACTCGTTTGAATATGTATATTTTTTGAATTACAGTTTTGTTTACTTAACTTAGCCTTACAGGTCTCGCCACCCAGTGGCAAGGATATTGGGTTTGTTTTCCAAAATAAAGGGTTCAGATTCATGTGAAAAGATAAATGATATTTCATTGTTCAGTGCAATCAATGTAAATACTCTGTTTTGGGAACTTTTACACTTTTAGCTATTTAAATTAAACCAGATAAGGAAGATTCGGGAGGTATTTTTTATATAAATATTTATCCGCTTAAAGGATGTTTAAAAAAGTAACACACCTGTCCCCTGTACATAATAGTTTGTGTCCAATTTGAATCTAAATTATTATATTTCTTCTGATATGACACACCCACCCCTCCTGGAAACTTCTCAAAGTATTTTACAGTCCATGTTTTTTTAAGGGAGTGCGGTGTGGCTGGGTTTGACCTGTGCTTAACACTCCCAAACCTCTGATCCTATTTAGCTTCTCTTTTGATTTAGTTTGTTTAGAGAGTTAATGAATTCATGTGAATGTACTCAATCCATCTATCCTGCTACACACAAATGAATTGTGTGTGTCTTTTAGCCTAAACATCTGACATAATATAAACAATATGGTATTTAAATATTTGACTTCTTTCTTTTACTTTTACTTTCAATACTTAAGTAGAACATTTTAGAATAAACTACTTGCAATACTTAAGTACAACCAGTGATGTCAGTAATGCGTTACTCTAATCTGACCTTTTTTTTTTCAGTAACAAGTTATCTAACGCGTTACTATTTCCAATCCAGTAATCAGATTAAAGTTACTTATCCAAGTCACTGTGCGTTACTCTCTCAACAACAAGTTCAATGTTCAGTTTTACAGTGTTAAATATTTCAGGTCAAGAAAGACTTTCTTTATTTTATATTTTTTTATAAAAACAAGTATTTATGTTAAGTGAAATCAAGAAAGACCATATTTTATTAAAAAAAATATTTATGTTGTTAATTCAAAAGAAATGGTCTTTTATTTTTATAAAAAAAACTTATTTTTTCAGGAAATAGTTTAACTTTAAATGTCTAGAGATACATTGTTGCTGTTAAAAATGCATTTTCCAATAAAGGGAGTATTGGCAAAACTGGTTATAATGTTTATGTTAAGGCGGCGGGAGGTGGTGTCTGCAGCTGCTGAAAGTAACTAATAAAGTAACTTGTAAAGTAACTTAGTTACTTTTAAAATCAAGTAATCCATAAAGTAACTAAGTTACTTTTTAAAGCAGTAATCAGTAATCGGATTACTTTTTCAAAGTAACTATACCATCACTGAATACAACGAAATTAAAATATTTTAGCACTTCTACTTAAGTATGATGCTTTTTGATAGAGTACGTGTACTTTTAGCCAGGTCTGGGTCCCTAGTACTTTATACATGTCTAGCGAAACCCCTATTCCTTACTAGTGTCGCATAGTGCACTTATAATCCAGTGCGCCTAATAGTGTGAAAAATACAGTAGCTGCTATTTTATAAACTATTACAAGTTCATAAACCAGCTGTTTATAAGATGGTACTGGGAGATCCACCAAGTTTCAAATCCAATATCTGAAAACCCTCCACCTGCTGAGAGGAGCTCAATTACTGAAGACTCTCCTCCACACACATGCTGAGCGTCACGACCAGGATGTTCCAGCCTGGTCCTCCATTAATCACAACCATTTACCAGACATCTGCTGTCCTGCTGCTGCTGCTGCTGCTGCAGGTTCTCCTCACCACTCCAGGCCACTGGGCTGTTTTCTGTGTTAGGGGGCGCTATACAACTAATAACCACACTGACAGCTCTGTGATAGCACTGGAGCTCTGTGAACATTAGTATTTACTGTATATAATTAAGCGATAATACACTTGCTTACTGTAAATAAACAGAAGCGCTTTACTCACCCAAATAAATCTGTGTGGTTTAAAGTTAAGCGCTCGTTTGACTGAAAGTAATTTTTTTTAAAGTAAAAATCTTGGACTCACATTATGTAATAACAAAATTAAAAAATGTTGCACTAAGTTTTTGGTCAATTTTACTAAAAATCTTAGACTGACATTACTTAATAATAAGGTTGCAAAAATAATAATGGGTAATATAGGTTTATAGGTGGGTTATATACTCTATAGGGTTCCTGGGTGGATGCTATTGTTTTGCTAAGTAAGTGCTATGATACCGCTCAGGTGGTTGCTCAGGTATTCCAGCTGCCCAATATGGTGTTGCAAAGTAATTTCTATGTGGGTTGTATATTGTTGTTTAATTGTTACTCGGGTGTTTCTAGGTGGTTGATTTAAGGGAGATGTTATTGTATCCCAGTTGGTTGGTTGGTGTCTCAGATCAGGGGGTAACTAGAGTGTTTCTAAGTGGTTGCTGTGGTGCCCTATTGAATTATTATTATTTTTTAATGCTTCTTTTAATTGAGATAAACTGCTGATAAGGCACAGTATCTCTAATCTGATATATCAGCCAGATAATATACAGCTGTAAACAAACGCTGTCTCTGCTGCTCCATGCTGTTTACATGCGAGACCTGTGCTGTGTTTACTGCTCACAGAAGTGCTGAAGAACAACTGCGACATTTTTTATCAGAGGACACCATTAAAAAGAAAAATTCGACATATTTGTTCAAATGTTTCTCTTGGTATTTGCTGTTTTGCTTTTTGTTTTATATTGTTATCTTGTGTAATTACTTTGCTGTGTACAATCATACAAAAAAAAATCCAATTGGTCCTGTATATATTTTTTCTAATGTTTCTTATGTTTTACTATTCCATTTCTATTCTATTTTTTCTATTAAATACGTAAAAAAAACATTAAATATTTTTAAAACGTGTTGCATAAAATCAACAGAACAATGAAAACCCACAGAGAGCAAGGTTCTGTTTTTATTATCAAAAACTTTATTTATCAAACAAAAAGAATGCACAATTGAAATAACATTTCTATATAAAAAAGGACCATTAGACTGTTCTACAGTGCATTACAAAACCAGCAATTGTATACAACGTCGTGGGTAGAAACAGCCGAGGGGGTGTTCTCACTTCATAAGGTGTGCAGTGTTCTCCCCTCCCATCAAATGGCAACAAAATGTACACTTTAATGTTTCAGAGACTACTCTAATTTGGTTAACAACGCTAAAATTGGACGATTTAAGGATGAAGTCAAAATACATATAAGAAGAGGCCTTTCTTCCCACCTCTTTACCTCCGTTAGAAAGAGTCAGATCAGGATATAAAAAGCGTGGGTCACAGTTCGGGCATTGTGTTAGAAGCTGCTAATGCTACTTCTTTATTGTAAGTGGGAGCTTTGCCTGGTCAGAGTGTCCAAATCAGGAAAAATACGGACGTTAGCCTGCGTGGCTAATTAGCAGGCCTCAGTACTTCCTTAGCTTACACTGTCTGAATGCAGTTCATAGCTGAAATCATGATTAAACAACACAAATGATTTTACAGATCACAGATACTGTATTCCTGCTAGAATGAACAAGAAGACTGATGCAGTATCAGTTTAACCTGTTTACAAACTGTGGAACAACATAACACTTTTTATATAGCCTATAATTACATGTATAGAGTGTAATGAGCTTCTAAATACTAGTACATCTAAAAAATATAGATATAATTGAAAAGTTACTTTATTTCAGTAATCCAGTTCAAAGTGTGAAACTCATTTATTTTTTTGATAATGATCATGATACAATAAAAAAAACTCAGAAAATTTGAATATTATATAAGACCAATTGGTACTTTTAGCAGTGTGGGCAGTGTGCCAATTCCTGCTGGAAAATGAAATCCACATCTCCATAAAAGTTGAATAACTGAAATTAAGTATCTTTTCACTGACATCCTATTTTTTGAGATGCACTAGCCCATGTAGATGTTGAAGATCACACTGTTAGTGTAGCTCAGTTGAAGAAGCCAGCATTGCTAATTGAATCTTCACGTTATAGAGGCTGTGTGCTGCTCATCAGGTTTGGTTGAGATCTAAACTTTTTCTAGTAGGTTTATCAGAAATTCCTTAAAATTTCCTTTAGGGAATTAGAAATAATCCATAAATATTGAAGATACATTTAAACACTGTGAGAATTTGTTTTGTTTATCAAGCAGAAATAATTATGCAAGCACATGTGTAGATTTTGTGTACTATGACAAATTAGAAGTGATAAAGAAGTTTAATTGTGAAGAATAAAACTTCATATCAAATTAAGGTTTTTTAGAATTTAACATTGGCATCACTCAAAAATCAACATTTGGAGGTTCTTCAAACTACAGATGAACCTCTTTTGGTGCCTAAGGAGCCTTCAGGGAACAATCTTTATCGAAAATGCTGAAAATAGCTTAAGTGGTTCCTCCAGAACTTGTACTTTTAACAGTTTACAAGGTGTTAGAGCTGCCCCAGCCGTACAGCAATAGCTAGAGATAGTAGCTTTGCAGCCTAGACTAAACTAGCTCACTAGCACCATTTATTAGCATCATAATAAGGCTGGTAAACCATCTCCTTAACATTTTCTTTTTGCTTTTTGTCCTAGAAGAACTTCATCTATTCTAACAGTGTGACTTATTTTTAGCAAATTAAACATCCAATACAGGAATTTTGAAAATGTTTTGAGTTGTGTGCAACAATTTCTCAATTTCTGATTGAGTCGATTGGCCAGAGTTTCTTCAATGTTCTTTAAAGCTTGTCCAGAGGAAAAGTGGCGTCTAAAACGTGATGTGAAACAAAAGCAGCTGCTTGAGTGAAACAGATCATATGAGGTTACGTTTGGTGACATTCTGAGAATACTGCAACTGATCTCCCAACACTGGACCACATAAAATGGTTAAATGTCACAAAAAAGAAATCGAGACCAGACTGAACTAAGCTGAGCTGAGCTGATCTGTCTGAAGTTCTCAGGCAGGATTTTCAGCAGGATGATTGGATTGTTGGAATCCAGATTAGTGAGAGTAGTGTTGGTTTGTTTTATTAATGGGCTGAATAAACCGAATAATCACACCATCTTTATAAATTATCAAGAGAGGAACACTCGAAACAATATATTAAATTTCCTGGTAGAAACCCTGACCCTTCCTCACTCTGCCTAGCCCCGCCCTCTTTCCCTGCCCTCCCACGCCCACAAAAAACTCCAAACCCCGCCCTCCCTCATAAACCCGCCCCTCAAACCCAAACGTACTCAACTAGCCGTCTTCCCTTCAATTGCTCTATGGTACTGTACATTAAAAAAGAACAGCATGTTTTCTTGTTTTGCTACAGTGACCGTTGTTCATCTTTTCCATGGTGAAGTACACACGTACAGCATACAAGAAAAATACCCAGCGTCGTGAAGCCTCGTGAAGCCTTGTGAAGCCTCGTGAAGCTTTCTGAAGCCTCTTGAAGCCTTGTAAAGCTTCCTGAAGCCTCGTGAAGCTTTGTGAAGCCTCGTGAAGCTTTGTGAAGCCTCGTGAAGCCTTGTGAAGCCTCGTGAAGCTTTGTGAAGCCTCGTGAAGCTTTGTGAAGCCTTGTGAAGCCTTGTGAAGCTTTGTGAAGCCTCGTGAAGCCTTGAGAAGCTTTGTGAAGCCTCGTGAAGCATCGTGAAGCTTTGTGAAGCCTTGTGAAGCCTTGTGAAACTTTGTCAAGCCTCGTGAAGCCTTGTGAAGTCTCATGAAGCCTCCTGAAGCCTCCTGAAGCTTTGTGAAGCCTCGTGAAGCCTTCTGACCCCTAGTGACGCCTTGTGATCATGATCGGAGCTTCTGGAGCTGAAGGAATGACCGGAATAATCTATGCCCTGTAGTTTGATAGTGTGACAGGTTTTAGGCAAGTGCAATTAAGAAAAACTTAACAATAAAATGTAAAGTGTAATAATAAAGTCTAAATAAAAAAAGGATAATAAAAAAGCACTGATGTTCATTTTTTTCGCACTGCATAAATAAATAAAGTACTGTAAAGTGAAAAAAAGAAGAGTAAAATAAAATATATAGGCACGTACAGAGGTTTCTTTGTCCCTCCCTTTTTCATATTTTCCACGTATAAAAGGTTTTAAGGGCAAACGGACGAAGAAATCAAATAAATAAAAGGAAAAAAAAAGTTTAATAACAAAGTTTAGTGAGGAGAACGACGAAGAGCACGAGGACGCCACAGCAGCCGTCGTTTTCACGTTTTTACGCTTTCAAGCTTCTACACTATCGATTGTGGACATCTGTGAGGGACACCCGCCCACTGCACACGTTACGTTACCGTACCGTAACCCCGCAACGCACAGAAAAGTCAAATCGTAAAAAAAAAACGTACGTACGATGTGCTCGTGCGTCTTTTGCGTAGCTAACTTTGCTTAGCTCAGCTCTCCTCGTTCTTTCTTAAGACGTTCTTAATACCCGTCGCCACAATCTCTCAATCTCACAATCTCTTAATCTCTCAATCTCACAATCTCTCAGAATTCTTTTTTTCCCCAAGAACTTTCGTAACATTTCTCTCGTAACAATTCTTTCGTAACATTTCCGTCAACATCCGCAGCGTCCTCCTCTCCTCCTCTCCCCCTGCCTGCCGCTCCCAGTGGTTATAGGCTTCAGGTTATGTGTATTCGTAACTAGGAATCAGCACAAAGTGATCATGAGAGCTACAAGCCGCCTTTTTGTTTGTTTTTTTGTTTGTTTTTTCCCGTTTTTTTTTTCAAGTTCCTCAAAAATAGTCGCAGCTTTTTTGAACTGAATCGGTTGATGTAAAAATATACAATATAATAAATGTACATAAGTTATGCATCGTTTTTCTTTTTTTTTTCTCGTCAGTTTTGTTTGTTTGTTTTTTTTTTCACAGTAAAATGACCTCTCGGCAAAAGAACAGAAATAAAAGAGAAAAAAAAAAAAAAAAAAAAAAAAAACGAGGTATATTCGAGACGGAATGGATCCTTCTGTCCTTCTGTTTTGGAAGCCAGAAGATATGATCTTGCATGGTTGGTCCAAAGTTCAGTTCAAGTTCAGATGGATAATCACAGAGAGTGAAGAGTGGATGGACAGAGGAGGGTGGATGGATATTTGTTCTTTCTCTTTTATCTTTTCTCAGACAGCAGGCTGCCTTTGGCCGCACGCAATCTGACGATAATTCTTGGCATGATGTCCGTCATAAAACTTAACAATAAAACTGACAACAAAATTGATGTGTTTGGCTTGATTTGAAGGTAATTACTTAACAGGGGGAAGAGCAGGGAGTCTGGAGAAAGGGAACGAATGTTTCTGAAGCTTCTTCTCCAGAGATCCGTCCATCCTTTAGAGCTACAGGTCGAGGTGGGCTTCAGAGTAGAGGGCTTCCAATCACAAACCCAGCACTGAGAGCAGCTTCAATAACCCGCTCTCCAATAACTCTTCAAACATTTGATTACACAAAATAAATGGGGGGGACAAAAACAAAAGGCAAATAATGGTCCTTTTGTAAATAGTGCTCAGAGTGACAGTGAAGGAAACATCATGAGATTCAGAGGTCCAGATCTCACAGATTCAGAGCTCCAGAAAAGGAGGTCCATTCAAAACAGTGAAACAAACAAAGATAGACGGAAACTCTTGGCATTTCATGTGGATTTGTGTAGATTTTCTCTTTCTTCAGTCTTTTATCTCAAGTTTCTGGACTGCAGTGAAAGTGGTGGCATCATCTCATGGTGGCCCAAAAATGAGAACCCAACGGAACACCCGAAACAAACAAACAAAAAAAAAACTAAAAATATAAAATAAAATATAAAATACAAAATAAAATCACGGTCTCCTACAAGTCTTTATGTGATTTGTTTTCCCTTTTTTCGCTCTCATCGCAGAGTTTTTGCTGATGAACGCATGACTGCAGAGTAAAGGAATAAAGGCTGGAGCAAAGGAACGGGGAACACCGCAGAGAGTCTGAAGGCCTCGGGCTGAGTTTGAGGTGTTCCGCTCCTCTGCCTGAACTCGGGGGTTCAGGACGCATGCAGTCCGCCGGGGACGTTAAAAGGCCGAGCCGGTGATGGCGTTCAGCTGCTTCATCAGCCCCTCTAGACTGGCCATCTGTTCACTCAGGTCGTCCTGTTCATATACCTGCAAGAAGAAACCAGTAAGAATTTGAATTTTACAGGTAACAAAATTCGGTAACACTTCCTATGAATGTCATCTCTATAAGGCTCTATAAACATACTAATAACACATTATAACACATTCATAAAGCATTACAAACATGATTATACAGGGGTTGGACAATGAAACTGAAACACTTGGTTTTAGACCACAATAATTTATTGTGGTGACGGACAGTTCTGGTGGAAACAGGAGAGTTGAGGTGCACATTGAATTCTGTCGTGATTTGAGCAGCCGTGGTTTAATGTTTTTTGGATACAATCCGGGTTAGCACCCGAACATCCCTTTCAGACAGATTCCAGACAGATTACAGCATCCACAGTTAATCCTGTTGGATGTGGTTAACCTGCTAATTGAACCTTCACACTCTGCTCTTACTGGTGCAATGTGCAATTAATGAAGATTGGCCACCAGGCTGCTCCAATTTAGCCATGAAACCTCCCACACTAAAATGACAGGTGATTTAGTTTCAGCACTGCTAATAATGTATTATGATCACAGGTCATAGTGCATAATAAAGTACAATAAGTTATGCATTTTTATAAACATTTATAGTGTGTTTATAGAGTCTTATAGAGATGACATTCATAGACATTCAAGTGTTACCGAAAATTCTTTATGGCATTTATTGCACATTTGTGTATGACTTGAAGGGAACAGTGTATACATGGAATACTACACAGAAATACTGATTATATTGATAATATTTTTTATTTTATTAGTAGCTTTGGTTATTAACCATCTATGGCATTAATTATACTTTTGAGGAGTGAAACAAATCACACAAATACTGAATTTTTCGGACTATGAAGTGCATTTACAGTAAAGTCCATTAATTTTCTCATAAAACATACATCCTTATGGCACCTTATGTATGAATTCTACCCTTCAATTAGCATTAGCATTAGCTGCTAACCACAGCACTAGGTCTTTTATTATCCAGAGGTGAGAATATTGGACTGTAGTCTGTGTGTTTACCGTGTTAAAACAAGCTACGTAGGACAAACCGCTGATAAATAAATGTAAAAAAATTAATAAATGTAAGCGCTTTACCCACCCATATAAGCAATTTTTAGGAGAGATGTCTAATAAATCTTAATAACATGGCGACACCCTGGTTCCTTACTGTTGTCACTTAAAATGCGCCTTATAATATGGTGTGTATAAAATAGTTTTTTCACTTACTTCACTTACTTTTTCTAGCCTTCAGTGTGCTCAATAAAAGACTAGAACAGTTTAATACAATCGTTTGTATGCACTACCAGAGCAGGAGCGTCCCTCGCTACCTTTAATAAACTCCTGAAGCTCTTCAAAGAGCACTTGCTACTACTTTTGCTTAAGATAAAAGCGTCCTCTAAATGTAATGTAATGTAATGTTATTAGTCTTGTTAGTTTGTCTTTGTCTACAATTATGCAGAAATCCAAAAAAGCGCAAAATTATACTGTATAATACATTTTTCTTAATAAAATTGATTTTAAAAAAGAGTCCTTTAAACTGTTTTAAAGATGTTTTTCATAGTGTTCTTGCACTTACAATGGTTGGATATGGGCTAAATGGTAAAATCAGCTCTGATTTAGGCCACATTTCTTTAGTCACATTAACAGACACTCTCTAACTTGATGATAGTCACTCCTGACCACATTTTTGGATCTGCTCCATGAGCTCGCTCTGGTACTTTCCCAATTTTGAGCCGTTTATCCAGCCAATCTGTGTTTTCCCATGAGCTGAAGAGGCATTTTAGTTCATAACCGCTAACTGAATAAATATGTGGAGCAGAAATTGAAAAGACATCATTCTAAAGGTCTTAACTTTGGCAATCCAGTTCTGCAACCAAATGTCCTTGCTACTGGAACAGTGCCAGCCTCACACAGTGGAGTGGAATTTAGTTCTGGGATAAAAACACTGTTTATACAAAAGAGACAAACTCCATTAATATCAATTACTAGTACTAATATTCTATTAAAGCTGTTCAAAAATGAATTTCGTCTGTTTCTACACTAGAAACTGCTTCTTCTTTTTATATGCATGCTCTACAGAGTTATCCATGCATGGCTAAAGAGATGATACACATGAATTTCGTTCATTTCACCACCACCGGCTGCTGGTATGGAAATCTCTCAACATTTCACAGGGCTGCATTTAAAGCTTGACCTCCACTTCATTTCACTTCCATGTAAACAAAAATCGATAACAAAACTGCTTTAATAGGCCTGGCGTTTATTGGTAATCTATTACTGTACCAGTTTACCACTGAGTGCTTTACGTCTGACAGTACAACTGATGCTAAACTCTGCTCTCTGTTGTCCGCATGTCCTTCAACTGCTCCCATTTACGATGCATTCTGACAACAAGGCCAACAGATCAGGGTCAATTACTATGAACATATCCATTAATAGCTCTATGCCCCAGTGACATACATTCTCCTGCCCCTACGCTTCCAATAAACCCCCATGGAGATCTTTCATCAGGTTAAAAATATTACTCAGAAGCTGACTGTAGCCCATGGATGATCTCCCTGTCCAAATCCAACCCATAACACCAAGTTTAGAGTCTGATCCTGACCCCAGCCCGAACAAACTCTACATATATTTGCAGCTTATGAAACTTTCTTGTCTATATGAGCAACAAAATTCAGTATGAACTTAGTATAATCTGGCTAAACACAGAACAAAAAATAAATCTGTAAATACAATTTACAACTGTAAGTATGAATGAAACCCCTAGAAAATGAATGCAACTCTAAATCAACAAAATTCGGAATCTAAAACTGAGAAATTTTTGTTTTTATTAGAGTGTAGCACAATAAAATTGTCTAAATTAGATTCTAGTCTGAAAAAAAAAATCTGAATTTAACAGTATTATCAAAATTGTGTTAACTATGGTCCAATAAAATTGTGTCAATCCAACAAAATTGTTTAAATCCAGCTCTAGTCAGGCAAAATCCTGTTGGATTCTGATGACAGTCCAACCAAACTGTGTCTGAACTCAACAGTAATCTGAAGGATTGTGCTGGAGTTTAAAACAAACAAACATGGCTGAATGCAACTGCAGTCTTACAAAACTGAATCTGGCTGTAGTTTTAAAAAATCTGTATCCCAAACAATTTTTCTAATTGTTAAACTAATCCAACTAACCCTCTCTGAGTTTGACTGTAGTCCCCCCAAAAATTGAAAAATTGAACTCTATTGCAGCCCAACAAAATTAACTCTTGATTTGACTGTAGCTCAACAAAATTCTGGTTTAATCCAAATGTAGCCCAAAACATTGTGCCAACTGGCTCAACTGTTGATTGTTAATGTTAAATTTCACCTTTTCCTCTTTCTTTTTATATCTTCAAACACTAGGGTTTTTTATCTAGCGTAAACTTTGAGTAATACATACAGGGGTTGGACAATGAAACTGAAACACCTGTCATTTTAGTGTGGGAGGATTCATGTCTAAATTGGAGCAGCCTGGTGGTCAATCTTCATTAATTGCACATTGCACCAGTAAGAGCAGAGTGTGAAGGTTTAATTAGCAGGGTAAGAGCACAGTTCTGCTCTAAATATTGCAATGCACACAATTATGGGTGACATACCAAAGTTCAAAAGAGGACTAATTGTTGGTGCACGTCTTGCTGGAGCATCTGTGACCAAGACAGCAAGTCTTTGTGATGCATCAAGAGCCACAGTATCCAGGGTAATGTCAGCGAGATACCACCAAGAAGGACCAACCACATCCAACAGGATTAACTGTGGACGCTGTAAGAGGAAGCTGTCTGAAAGGGATGTTCGGGTGCTAACCCGGATTGTATCCAAAAAACATTAAACCACGGCTGCTCAAATCACACAGAATTCAATGTGCACCTCAACTCTCCTGTTTAAACCAGAACTGTCCGTCAAGACAATAAATTATTGTGGTGTTTCAGTTTCATTGTACAACCCCTGTAGTTTTAATGCTGGCCTCATAGAAAAGCCAACAAGCCAACAAGCATGGGGAGGATAATTACAGTATGAAGGACCTGAACTTGGAATTACTGCAGCCTGGTAAAGCTGAGAGACAGGCTGTTAAAAAGCTGAACATGAAATCTGAACCCAACCAGACAATTATATTTAAATTTAATGAACTCTCAGTTTCTGTTGGGTTTGGAAAAGATTTCTAACTGCACAAAAGGCGTACAGGACCTAAGAGAGACCTTTTAATGAGTTAATAATGGGGAGACGGTACACTTTACACTCTGGTTTTACTCAGGGAAACTCAGTGTATTGTCAGGCAGTGGTGCTTAAGTGAGCTGTGAACAGGCTCTCCATCCTCCTCGTCTGCTGCAGAGGGAATAATTGATTCAGCACTCCAGACTTACAGACATTCATCCGGCTCTTACCGGAGCACTGGAGGTAACTGTTCTAAAGGGAGGAAGATTTTTAAAGTAAGTGTGTGAGAGCTACGGAGCTACGGGGCTGCAAATCAGTCTAATAGGCTTGGACTTGGCTTCTAATGATACTCGACTGGTTACACTTTACTCTGCTCTCTCTTTTGTGAAAAGCTGAACCTTACTGACGAACAAAAGCGCTGAAAGACGAAGACATTACATATCATTTAGTGCTTTCTAAAGGTTTGCGATCGTACCACTGTAAACAGCTAGCAATACGATATCTGTTAATGAATACAACAGTCTTTAGTGATACCACAGCATCCACCAAATATACAAAAAGAAACATTTTAGAAATACCATTACATACACCTACAATACCACAGCAACCTTCTATAAAAGGCACTGCATCCACTTTTTTACATCACAGCAACTTGATCTTTCAGCAACGCTAAGGCATCTACCTATAATACCACAATAACCTTTTAGAAACACCGCAACATCCACCTGATATACCAAAGCAACCTTTGAGCAAAGCCACAGCATCCACTCTTAATATCACAGCAACCTTTTAGCAACTATGGCATCCACCTATCATACCATATTACTCAACCACTCAGTAATACCATAGCATCCACCTATGACAACATATTAACCTCTTAGCAATAGCACAGTAGCCGCCTATTATACCACAGAAAGCTCCTAGCAATACTGTAACATCAACCAATGATACGTTTTAACCACTTAACAACCTCCTAGCAATACCTTTGAATCCATCTATGATACCACAGCAACCTCCTAGCAATACCACTACAGCAAGCAACTATGATACCACATTAAGCACTTAGCAATACAATAGCATCCACCTATGATAACCCAGCAACCTGTTAGGAATACCACATCATCCTCTTATGACATATTAGTAACCACTTTGCATTACTGTAGCATCCACCTATGATACCATATCAACCTCCTAGCAACACCTCTAAAGCAAGCACCTATGATACCACATAAAACACGTAGCAATACAATAGCTTCCACCTATGATATCACTATAACCAATTTGCACTACTGTAGCATCCACTTATGATACCATTTGAACCTCTTAGCAATTTCACAGCACCCATCTATATGATACCATTTTAACCACTTAGAAATACCACAACATCTAACTATGATACCACAGCACCCAGCTAGCAACACTAGAGCATTTTTCTATGATACTGCAGTAACCCTCCTTTAGCAAGCACCTATGATACCACATTAAACACTTAGCAATACAATAGCAACCACCTGAGATACCTCAGCAAAATGTTAGGAACACCACAGCATCCACTTATGACACATCAGTATCCACTTTCCATTACTTTAGCTAACATTTAAACCTCTTAGCAATACAATAGCATCCATCTATTATACCACAGCAACCTCCTAGCAACAACACTACAGCAAGCACCTATGATACCACATTAAACACTTAGCAATACAAAAGCATCCACCTATGATACGCCAGCAATTTGGCCATCCATCTATGATACCACAGCAACCTCCTAGCAATACCTTTGAGTCCACCTATGATATCACAGCACCCAGCTCGCAACACTATAACATTTTTAGATGATACCACAGCAACCTCCTAGCAACAACACTACAGCAAGCACCTATGATACCACATTAAACACTTAGCAATACAAAATCATCCACCTATGATACCCCAGGGACCTGTTAGGAATACCACTGCATCCACTTATGACATATTAGTAACCACTTGCATCTATCTATCTATCTATCTATCTATCTATCTATCTATCTATCTATCTATCTATCTATCTATCTATCTATCTATCTATCTATCTATCTATCTATCTATCTATCTATCTATCTATGATACCAAATAAAAAACACTTAGCAATAGCACTTTGCACTACTGTAGCATCTGATACTATTTTAACCTCTTAGCAATACAATAGCATCCATCTATGATACCACAGCAACCTCCTAGCAACACCACTACAGCATCCACCTATGATACCCCAGTAACATGTTAGGAACACCACAGCATCCACCTATGACACATTACTAACCACTTCACCATTAATACCATAGTATTTACAGTGTGAAACCACAGCGACCTTCTAGAAACATCATAGCAACCACCTAACCACCATAGTTTTCACTTTCTAAAGCAACACAGTGAATCCCCACATGCATTTATCCTTTTCTTTGTGAGAGATGAGTGCTGTTGTGCACAGTGTGAGTCAGGCGTTTAATCCGGCGTCTCTGTTGATCAGAAATAAAGCGCTCGGCGGGTGAAGTACGGGCAGGCGGGCGCGGCGGATATGAGTGTATTAAGTGGCTGATGGGTGTCAGTGTGTTTATCTGGAGAGTCTTATTCCCCCGCTCCGGCCGTGACGGGGGAAAGGCCAGGCCAATTATACAGATGTGTGAGATGGAGAGACGTGGCTTGACCTTTCAGGTTTGCAATCTTCTCCTCAATCCTCTCTGTGGTTTTCTCATTACTCTCTCTTTTTCTCTCGTTCTCTCTCTCTCTCTCTCTCTCTCTCTGCATCTTTAGTCTGAAGCCCCCATTTATATATGTGTGTGTACACATCCATACTGCAGCATTAAAGCAACGTTATGTATCATTTTTACCAAAAATGATCAGGTTTACAAACATGCTGATGCTCCATGCAACAGGATCAAAGCATCTCTATTGTTGCTCATCTGGGCGTGGCATGCCAGCTGCTGCACTATGTAACTCTGGTGAAGTGTAATGATATGTATGTTCTGAGACCAGGCTGTGAGGAAAAATCCCTAAAACTATTTATAACCTTTGTATAAAATCCAAAAACAGGTTCAAGGTTAAATTGCACTGCGTAAAAAAACAGCGCTGAGTAAATTTAACTTTCCTATATTCACCTTCATTTCTCACATACATAAATGTATGTAGCTTCACACATCTACGCTCCAGTAGAGTGGAGTGACTGTCTAACTGCCTGCTTATCAAAACCACAGTGACTCTTCATGGAGTCTGAGATTAGAAAGGTCTCCCTTGAACCAATTTTTTTTAATATATAAAAGGTGGAATTTGAGTTTTACGACATTAACAGTATTTTTTCTTTTTTTTGATGCTCAAGCTTGCCTTGGAAATAAAGAAAGCCCTGTTCGACATAATA